>NC_090877.1:8223239-8240739 GCF_036669935.1 Montipora foliosa | reverse complement strand
CATTGGTGGGAGGCGAGTGCTCTCACCACTGCACCATCCCTTCTCCCCTGGAGAAACGAATGCGATTAACTCCAAGAATAAAGTGAGATACAGAAAACTAGATGATATTCTAAGCGGTAATCTTTCGCAGACGTGAGTAACACCGACCAAAAGGGATTAATTTTGGTGGCAAAGTAAAAGCATGTGGCAAATGGCCATGGGCGAATGCGAATCAAACGTGCGCTGAATTTCAAACATAGTGTACCTGTGGAATCGCACGTAGGGACATATTTACACGACTGCGTGCAATGAAATACCGATCAACAACAACAACAACAACAACAGCACAGAGGTGAAAGGGTAAAGTGATCCTCGCACTTAACTTGACAATTTAAGCAATTGCCACTAAATAGACACCTAAAAAATTAAGGCGGCTTTAGGCGGATTCGAACCCACGAGTCATATCGCTGCACAACGTACCATCATGGTGAGCCTTCGGCACTTGTCCGTTAACAGTTCGTTCTGTGTTCTTTCCTCGTCGAGTTCTTCATCCATTTGAGCAATACGAGCTTCCAGTTTGCGTTTCTCCTCAACGGAAGCTCCCCTGTACAAAACAACGACAAAACGTGATTTGAGTGTGGACGATACCTTTTTTTTCCTTTCAAAATCAAACGATAGAAACAGTGTGCATAAAAACAGAGCTCAAGCCACGAAGAATCAGTTAAAGGCACCAACATTGCCACAAGAAGTTGCAAAATTGTAGAGACACTCCTGTTAAAAAAACACCTTTTCTAGCTTCCAATACCCGCCATACTTAGAATTTCAACCTTTCCCACTTCCTGCTAGCGCTCCCTCTGCCCCTTTCAATGTTGACTGTTTAAGTTTTCAGCATTTTTTTGTCTTGCTAGCAACATTGATAAGGAGGGGGGGGGGGGGTTGCAGTGTGGCAGATAACAGGTAAATGAATAACGCCCCAAGAAGGTGAAGTGTCTCCAATAATTTGCAACTTGTTGCAGTTACGATTTTGGAATGTTTCGGAAAAAAGAATGCTGCAAATTTCAGCCCTTTCAAGCCAGTACCTCAAATGTGATGAACTTGAAAGTTCTTCGGCGAGTTCGTCTCTCTCGGCTTCCAGACTCTTCCTGGCTCGTTCCGCCGAAGCAAGATCCTAAAATGCAAGGATCGAAAGAGTAACATGTGAGATCAAGAACGGAATTCAAAAGGATAAGTTCGAATACAGGAAAGGGGAAACACATTTGGACAGGGAGACTAAAAGTAAACGCGCTATTTTTTAACTGAGAATTTCTCTGGATTCCTCCTGCATGGCGTTCTGTGTTTTTTTTAAGTCACTGAGTTGTGACTGGGTCAGCCACCGTGGTCCCACATTTCCAGTCGCTCCACTCACCTCTTGCATTTGTATGTAATCAGCTTCTAGTTGTTTCGCTTTCCTCTCGTTCTCCTTTGCTTGCTCGGAAATCTCGTCTCTTGCCTGGCGAGCTTCATCCAAGTCACGCTGGATGTCCTTTACCTGTTGTTGGTACTTCTTCAGCTGGCGTAGCCCGTCTTCTTTCACGCGATTGGCTCCCTCTAGTTGCTCTTCCAGATCTGCTATATCCATTTCTAACTTCTTCTTAGCATTAGTTGCGTTCACACGCCCTTTGCGTTCCTCGTCTAACTCGCTCTCAAGCTCTCGGAGCTACAGAAAAAAAGGGAAATTTGTATGATCTTAACTATCCTTTGCTTACCTAAAAAGAGGAGATCGCAGCTTGTCGCATTCCTTGACCTAAGTTTCGAACAACCGCGAGAGGCAAAGTTAACCGGTAAAGTACGTAAAATATATATTTTTTTACAGTGGAATTGACACCAAGCTATGAAGCCTGTTGAAAACATAGTTATTTAGTGGGACTGGTTGGGAAACCTCTTAGAACTTCAAGGTTACAAGTTTCTGAGTCAGGTGATATTGACCACACACACAAAGACCTATAACCCCCATTGGTTTCGCGGACCACGTGACCAAAAGAAACGGAGGTCTCTGGAGACGACAATGGACAATGTTCCGGCTTCGTTACGTCCGACAATTCGTCTTGCAGAAAACCACGACAATTCGAAAACTCAACATAAATACTCCTCTCTCCTGTTAAAAATCGGCATCTTATTCCTCCAGGAATAATTTTCACTTGTCGGCCATTATAGAGGAAAATACGTTGTACACTTTTCCCCCAAGAAAAACCGATTGCATTTAAATAATCGACGTTTTTCAAATTTTTGGCAAATCGCCTTCATAAAGGTCGTTTTTGCTCAGAATCATCTTGTTCGCGATGTAAGGATAATTTTACCAGTAAAAGAATTCCGAATTACCATTTTCGAGTTTTAAACTCGTGATTAACTAAAGATTTCCCCTAAGCGCTTTAATACAAAGTGACACAGCCCCTTTAAGAACGGTGCCTATTAATTCAAAGGTATTTTTTGCGCATTTTACTGAATATGCGGGAAAAGCAGATCTTAACAAGTGTTATTGAAATCCAACAAGAAAATTGGGGGTAACCATGCATTTTTCGAAGATAATTGATCAACAATATTTGCAAAAAGCTTTAAAATACAAAGCAATGTATGGTGTTCTTTTCCAAATTGAAACTTAATTATCTCTGAAAAATGCGTGGTTTCCCCCACTTTTCTTTTTGGATACCAAGAGCACTTGCTACGTTCTTCTTTCTCCGCATAGGTTTGAACCAAGCAAAAATGTCCCTGTATTAATAAGCACCACCCATAGGAAATCCGAGTATCTCGAGATGCGCAGAACGTATGCGCAATAACAATCGTAAGCACCGTCCTTAACACATTTTCCTCTGCATTACATGCACCCTTTTACCTGTTTAAGCAGAGCCTTCCTCTTCTCTTCGTTTTGTTCATCTCTCGAGGCCAGCTCTCGATCATACTGAGTCTTTGCAGCTTGCATGGTTACCTCCATCCTGAGTTTGACATCTTCACTGATCTGCACCTCATCCTCCAGTTCTTCAATGTGCTGGTTTTTCTCCTCCAATTGCGATTCCAGTAACCGCTTGGTTTTCTCCAGCTCGTGTACATTCTTACCAAAATCGTCCTTGCTTTCCATCATGGCCTCCAATTCGTTCTGTGCAGCTTTGCGAAGGCGTTCAGATTCTGCAAGTTTCTCTTGCAGTTCGTCGAGTTCATGGGTCAGAGATATAACCTACAGAAACACAGATACCCCCGCATTCAGTCATAAACGCATCGTTTTAAGTTGCTCTTTCAAACGGTTTTCTTCACAGGCGAGTTGTCGGGAGGGAGGGGAGGGAGAGGAAATGGAAAGTTGTATTAATCCAACCTACCTTGGTTTCGTTTTGCCGGGCATCACGCTCTGCATTGTCTCTTTCCATGGCATTTTTCTCAGAAATGGCTTTTTCTTCGGCCAGCAACTGTAAACCAAAAACAACAAAAGTTACACAGCTGGAAGGAGAACTCTTGGCGGAAAACAAGCGGCTGGCTCACAAACCTGATCAAACTTCCTCTGCTTCTTTTCAAGTGCGCTGACTTGTGCTCTCTCTTTCTCCAAGTTAAGCTGCACGTCATCGACCTGTTTGAAACGGGAAACAGTATTCTTTAGCTCTGGAAACTCTGTGACGTGAAAAAGGTGAAATCCGGAGGGGAAAAAGGACACTGAATATTGTTGCTACAGGTAGAGGGGCTTAACGATACAAAAATTAGGTTGGTTGCACTTAACCCTGTCATTCCCAAGAGCGAAACGATCATTCTCCTAACTGGTTCCACAGATTTCTTTGTTGGGTAGTCATGAGAATTTGGTGTTATATCAAGATCACACCTGATAAGCATGAGCACTCAATGAGCAGTGTGAAGTCAAAATGCTATTTAATTAGTTATTCTTGAACGTGTGTCCTTGGCACTGATATCAAAAGAAGGATACCATGGCCTCTTATTACAACACGAATTTTCAATATACCTCATCTTGAAGTCTCTTCCTGGTCTTTTCCAGTTTGCTGTTGTTAGCAGAAAGTTCATCAACTCGTCCCTGAAGCGTTTCAATGTCCCGCGACATTTTCTTCCTGGCCTGCTCAGCTTCCTCAAGCTGTGCAGAGCGTTCATCAGCCATTTTCTTAACATCCGCCATCTGAAGGATAGATATACAAGGGAAATTTTGACACCAAACTCTTCAATGGTGCAGAAGTGGGGATGCTTTATTTGCCTACGGATTGCGCTAGGATTTTACTTCGGTCAGCCAGTCGAGGTTTTTCGACATATGTCTGATTTCAAATGCTTTTCAAGTTCATTGACGGAACTAAGCGAGGTTGAGTTCGAATCCACATAGAAACTTGCCTCATCAAAAGGCTACACTATCTATTTACTTATTTGGACATCGCCTCAAGGAGACTTCCAGCTTTGCTTGTAAACAGAAAGGATTGCGTGACCAGCTAAAGAACGGTAAGGTGAGGTGAAAGCGGGATTTTCTTTACCCGCAGTTGTCACGCAATACTCAAAATGGGAGGGACAATCTATGGGCTAAGAGGAAGTCAGATATCGAGAATTTCTTATTACCCACCTGAGTCTGGACTGCCGTAAGGTTTTTCTGAAGAGCCAACTTAGCATCCTCCTCGTCATCAAGTTGATCTTGCAAACGACTGATTTCGCTGTCGGTTTCTTTCAGTTTGTTACTCAAGGAAAGTTTCTGGCGAGTCTCTTCTGACAAAGATTCCTACCAAACAAAAATAAGATTGTATATTTTTGCAACAGGTTTTAATTGAGTGTCAAGACTAAATTGGTTTTGGGTTACCATGCCAAGCGATTAGCTTCATCTGTCAAATTCTCTGACAATCAGAGGAAAACGCAGTCCCTTCGTTGCGTCTCTTGGGCACTCCATGAAAAAACTGCTCTAAGATAGCACAAATTGCAGCTCCCAACTTCCCACTGCTATTGAGCACAGATGCTACAACGAACAACAGTCTACCATTTTGGGGAAGGCTCATTCTCTAGAATTTCATTCATCTCACCTGAACTTCTGACAACTGGGACTCCAAAAGCGCCTTTGCCCTTTCTGCAGCTGAACATCTGGACTCAATTTCCTCCAGCTGAGCGTTGGCTCCTTCAAGTTCCTTCTGTAGTTTTGTTTTTGTACTGGACAGTTCAGCGACTTGATGTTCATCATCCGTAAGCCGTGTGTTTGCTTCAGCCATTTGATTTTCCAACACCTTCACCTTGCGTTCAGCTTCAGTCTTGCGGTTCGTAACCTCTTCCACTTCTGCCTTGAGTTCTGCCTGGCTTTCTTCCAAATGCGATTTGGCCTTTTCAAGTTGAGATTTGCCCTAAAGGAATAAACCAGGAAATTTTGAAAAAAAACTGGCCACAATGATGTTTATGTTTTTTAAGTCATTTCATTTCCCAAACAATTTAACAGCCTCACTGTTACTTCCCTGAAGAGTTAGAAAAGTGACCGCAGGTTTAAAAAAGGCAATGATTTAAAAAAAGCTTTATTTGCTGCTTTACTGCTACCAATTATCAAATAAAATTTTATCTCTTCACCTGCTTTTTTTTGGAACTTTAATAAGGTTCCCTGAATATTAGAAATTTCCTATATGTAAGAATATTATCTAAGGTTCTTAGAATTGACATACAGTAGAATCAATTTCCAGTTTAAAGAGTCAGAGAATGTGTTAACATTGTCGCTATCTTCACTTATTTTTAAAAACCGTGGACAAAGGCATTCTTAGGAGGTACCAGTACAGCTGTGCCATCAAAAAGTGCCTTGAACCGCAACACACTGCTCTCTTTTATCAACCAATTTCCCTATTCCATAAAACCAGACTTGACTGATACCACTCATATAATATATCTCTTTATTCATTCGTGGGTGCTGAAACAAACCTGGCTTCAAAAACACCCTCCTCCGGAAAATGAATTTCTTGCGTTTTGTAACAAGATTCTGTTGCTTTCTTATTAACAAAGCTTGGTTGATCAAAGCTTCATTTTCTGTGGTGCACATTTCAAATGTTATGGGGTATGCTTTCACTCAAAGTAGGTGGCAAATTCTAGTAAAATTGCGGGCAAGTTTCTGTGTGGATCTTGTTGTCTTGAGCTACAACAAATACATTAATATACTCTTGAGACGAAACTCAATTGACTAAATCATTTATACCTTCTTAGCTGTTTCAAGTTGCACATTCAGCTCCTCCACCAGCTGTGCATGTTTTTGCCGAAGTTGTCCCATGGCAGCCTCATGGGCTGCTGTTTCTTCTTCAACACTCTTTTTCAAGGCAGCAAGTTCTGACTCTCGCTTGTTCCTCATGTCCTGAGCGGCAGTTGTTGTGTCAATGGATTCTTCAAGTTCTGTTTTCAAGGACTCAAGTTCCTGAGAATGAGAACCACTCGAGTTGTAAATGCAGAAGTGACTGGATGATACTTCGAAAATTGAACGTATTCATCAAGGTTGAAGAGCGAGACATAATTAAAACCTAAAAGAGCCTTCAAGCATTGGTCAAACATTGAAATCTGCACATAATTTTATAAATTACAGCAGTGCTGTCCCTTGATCTAACAAAGCTATTTCAAATTATTGAGATATAAGTATGCAAACCATATTGTTGTCCTGGACACAGGGACAATTAGTTTTGCAATCAGTAACGTATCTTCTATGAAAACAAATCCTCAATTTGCCATGGCATGTAAATGAACAGCAAAAACCGAAAAGGCTTAAAGAAAATGATTGGCAGTAGCGAGATTTGGGAATATTTTGCATTACCTCGCCAAGTTCCCTGCGCTGTTTCTCAGCCTTTGACCTGGCACTTTTCTCTGCATCCAAGTCATCTCTTAATTCCTCAATTTGGTTCTCCATTTCTCGTTTAACTTTCTCCAGTTCACTTCTCTTTGCTGCTTCCTCGTCAGCTCTGCGCAAATTAGGAAACAAGAATTGAAATGATCTGTTTTCAACTTTTCATCCAAAAGAGCCAGAGGATTGCTTTTTTCTAAAAAATTGAATCACCAGTGAACAATACAATTGGAGAGTGACAATTTTCTCCTTGAAATTAATCACAGAAACCTCAATGTTCTAATTTAAAAACTACAGTGGTACAATATGAACCATAAAATATATAAATTTGTACAAAAGGAAAGTTGAAAAAAAAAATTGACATCTGCAAGAGGCAGAAGTGTCTAATCATGTTTTAGGTCAAACCATTCCTTTTTTTTTCATGGATCCCATTATTTCCAGGCAAAACAAGATAATAATTGTACTTAAATGAGAGTGATTTTCTCAAGACTGCCAAAGAAGCATCTACTTCATAGAAAATAAAGATTGAAGGTCCTGCCTTGCAGTCATCTGACCTTGCATTCAAGTCATTCAACTCCATGTCCTTCTTGTGGATTGTGGCTTCTAGGTCTTGGATCTTAAAAGGCAAACAAGCAATGAGAAGACTGCAACCATAACATCTTGCAAGCAAAATAATATAAAACAAACAAAGGAGTTAATTGTTGCCAGGTCAGGGGAATGAATCCCGTGAATGGTGACATTCTGCTTGAGAAGGGGGTTGTCATTGCAGTGAAGTACATCAAGGATGCAATCCAAAGGAACTAGATGTTGCTTCACACTACTGAAACTGGAATGAACTCCAGCTGTGGAAAACCTGCTCGCTCATGTGGATTTTGCCTATACAGTCAAGGACACTTACAGTTTGCTTGGCCTCTTCCAGTTGGTGGTGGACATCGGCAAGCTCAGCTTCCAACTTTCGACGGATTTTTTCCAATTCTTGACAGTTCTGGTGAAATACAAAATTCATTCCAACAAGGTGAACTTAAGAAAAATTAGTTACGTTTTTATATCCAGTTTGTTTTAAATTCCCTTGCATATGGCAGCAGAATTCTTGACCCTCACGATTTCTCTTATGCATTTGAGCAGTAATACAAAACAATTATTATTATTTGAGTCAAGCTGAACAGTCAACCACATTAGTAAACTCTGTGACGATGAGACATCAGTTTCTTTGTTCAGCAAATTAACCCTTTGACGTCCAAACCGGCCGAAACTGGCCAGACTTAGTATTTCACTCTGTCTAACGCCAGACAATTTTACTCGTCAAGGGGGAACCCCTGGGCGCCAATGGGTTGATGAACTGTCTGCTTCATCTCCTCTTAGTTAAAAGTATAATCAGCACACAAAAGAGAATGCTGCATGTTTGCAATAATTGTTGTAGATGAAAAAATATTTTGCCTTTAATAAAAGTTTTAAAGGCAAGGCTTCCAATAATTTATGATTTTGAAGCAAAGATTGACTTAAGATGTCTGCTCACATGATGAAATGGGGCAAAATTCATCGAATTGTTGACTTGTACAATGTTATAACCGCATATGAAATTTGTTTTAAAAATGTACTTTTTTCTAACTTTACATGTTTCATCATTGTAGTCAGCTATGGTGTATGTGTGTAACATGTTGTAATAAATATTTTGAAAAGTCCATATTAGTATTGTGTTGTAACTAAAGTACTGTATTTTAATGAAGTGTTACAACGATATAAGTTATCAAAGAGTGAAAAACGAAATGCAAAAAAAGAAAACGACCCAGTAAAATCATCATCACCATCACAATCCTGTTGTTTTAAGGATGGTGCCTACTAATACAAAGGTATTTTTGCGTGGTTTTATGAATATGCGGGAAAAGCAGATCTCAACAAGTGTTATTAAAATCCAAAAAGAAAAATGGGGGTAACCACGCATTTTTCGAAGATAATTAATCGTCAATATTAGCAAAAATCTTTAAAATACAAAGTAATGTATGGCGTTCCTTTCCAAATTAAAACTTAATTACCACTGAAAAATGCATGGTTACCCCCAATTTTCTTTTTGGATACCAAGAGCACTTGCTAAGTTCTGCTTTCTCCACATAAATTTTAACCACGCATAAATATCCCTGCATTAGTAAGCACTACCGATAGGAAATCCGAGTATCTGGAGATGCCCAGAACGTATGCGCAATAACAATGGTAGGCACCGTCCTTAATGCTATGGCTGGTGTTTCTTAACTCTTTCACGCCCAACTCTTTTAGAAATTTTAACACTTACTCTTTCTGAATTTCTGAGACGCTCCTCAAGATCAGCAATAAGAGCATCTTGTTTAGCCTTCTGTTTAGCAAGGCCTTTGGCTTTCTCCTCTTCATCTCCAAGTTGCTGGGTCGTTTCATGCAGTTTGTCTTCCAGAGATTTCTTTTCTTTGGTGAGCTGCAAACAAAAAAAAAACCCAGTCCTTTTGGCCAAACTCTTATCGAATCGATCCAACAAGAAAGAGAGCCTGGTAATGAAATTGAAGACAAATGAATCAGGGAATTGGGACAGAGAATTAGGTGGCAAAGTTAAAAGGGCTAGGTCACGCTATTTTAGGTAATTTTGTTTAATTTTGTTAATTATGAGCTATAAACGGAAAATTGG
This sequence comes from Montipora foliosa, assembly GCF_036669935.1. NCBI lineage: Eukaryota > Metazoa > Cnidaria > Anthozoa > Scleractinia > Acroporidae > Montipora > Montipora foliosa. The sequence goes on along the minus strand of NC_090877.1, from coordinate 8,231,317 downwards.
CAGAGCAAGAGTCTTCCATTTGCAAAATCGCGGCCACATAACAACTGAGAATGATTTTCCAGCTGTGTAAATGACATTTTGATATAGACTGAAATAAATTTGATAAAAGGTGGGCCAACGTTTTTCAAATTTACCCAAATTCAATCCATTTCAATCCTCTCCAGTTTTGTCCATCCATGTCCCTTCTTGGCTTCCCTTTGTTTTGTTAAGAGTTCTTCTATAGTTTTGAACAGTTACTTTAATATTTTAGTTACTTCTATGACCATTCGATCAGTGCTGAAATTGCCTAAAATTGCGTGCCCTAGCCCCTTTAAGTGGCTCAATAATGTCAGGACAACAGAACAGGGATAAATCACAAACCTTGGAATTGGAATCTTCCAATAATGTCAAATCCTCTTCCTGCTTCTTTATTTTGGCTTCAACAGTGACTTTTTCGAGTTGGAGTTTTTGACGAGCTGACTCTTCTTCTTCCAAACTAATAAGCAAAGAAATAGAATTGCATGTTAAGCAGGAAAATTGGAATTTCCCACAAGCACAAGTACCACTGCTTTGTACAATGTCACAAAAGGGCATTTATGCACCAACTACTGACAACTGCAAGAGGCCAAGTAGAATACCTGGCCTCTGAAAGGTATATTTCACACATACTTGAGAGCACATTGAACGTACAGTTTAACAAAGAGTAATACCTGTCTTCTAAGTCTTGAATATCTTTCAAAAGTTTCTTCTTTTCTTCAGTCAAACCAAGAACTTTTTCTTCTTCTTCGTCAAAACGCTCCATTTGATCATTCAGCAGCTCCTCCAGTTCATTCTTTCTGGCCTGCAACCTCTGCCGCATGTCATCTGCCTCTTGGAATGCATCGCGCTCCCTATCAAGTTGCTCCTGTAGGATAGACTTCTCCTCAGAAATCTGGCGGTAATTCTTGTCAAGATCCTGATAGTTTTGCTCAATTTTATCAAGTTTCTCTTCATTGACACGCTTCAGATCCAGTGCTTCTCTGAGTGCCTCGTCTGTCCTTGTCACATTTAGGAGGGGCTTTACCTTTGTGAACAATCGCCACCACTGCCAGTTGCGAAGTTTAAGGTAGCTGAGACAGTTGCGCTGAATGACACGGATGGCACTCAGTTGCTGTACCCTCTTATTGTAATGTTTTCTAGCAATGTTGCCTCGGCAATAAGCTTGGAAAACAGTGATAATCTCAGTAAGTTTCAGGTCACGTTCTTCTTCCAAATGAGCTAGAACACCAGCCCTGAAGAAGATCTTGGACTGACCAATGCGGTATGAGTTTGTGTCCAATTCTAAAACTTCCAACTGCAAAAGACAAAAAGTCCATGTTGTTATCCATCTGTTTATGTTAGCCATACTTAATGAAGTACATCACTTTTGGTATTGTTAATTTTCTCGCAGACTTTTCAGAAGTTTGGGAAAACAATGTTTTGTTTATGTGGGCATTGTTAAATCAGGGAAAGTAAGATGTGACAATTCTTGCATTTATATCCATTGCCTGCGGGTAGTGATAGGCCTCCATCACATTCTTGTTGAATGGCAATCTAACCAGAACAAGGCATTTTGCTTACTGGCTTTAGCTTTAACGTCCTCTTCAACAGAAGTTATAGATTCAGCATACCTCATTCCTTACACTTTTGGAAAAAGTCGCACTTACATGTAGTATGCATGTGTATGTGAGATTGAGTAGATAGACAGATAGGATGGATGGATACATAAAAAGGGAGACAAGCATTCCTCTTAAACAACAGCTATGCTGCAATGCAAGATTGATTGCACATAAAACAAGCATAGACATGAGGAAAACAATAGTTATTACTGAAACAAAAAATGGCACACACCATTTTCTGACAAGCTTTTCTTCCATCCATGAAGCCCTTAGGAATGACATTTGGTGTCAACAGTTCATACCTTGAAGAAAAGTAAATATCATTGTTGAAAAACAATACCACAAATTTGTTTCATCAAACTTCTCACTGCAATAACAAACCACAATAACTATTACCTCTGCTTAAATTCTTGGAAAAGCATTCTATTAGGAAAACCCTGTCGGCAGATTCTTATGCCTTCCAATACACCATTACACCGCAGCTGGTCCAACACAAGATGAGCGCTGATCTTTCCAGCCTTTGAAGAGCAAAGAACCAAACAATAATATTATTACAATACAGCTTCAGTGATTCTTACAAAACAAAAGAGACAATGATAGAAACTTTGTGTGGTACTGTTTGCTTTGTAATAGACAGTTGACACTTGGTACTTACTCGTTTCTCATGGTTGGGAATGATGCATCGTACAAAGTTTGGGTTGGTGTTATGTAACACCACCATGAGTTTGTTTAGTTGTTCCTTTTAAATAAAATATACCATCAGCAAGTGACCAAAATGAGAAACTTGAAAAAGGAACAAAACAAATATTGCAAACAAGCTGCAAAATATTTTCTTCCAATCTTTACCTTATACAACTGGCTCACTGTGCGGAACATTCCCTTGCGCACTTTGCTTCCAAATGGTGTCTCACTCTGTGTTGCATTCATGCTAACAACATTTTCTGTTGAAGACAAAAAAAATATTTATTAATAAATTCATCACTTCTCCTTGCTCTTTTATGTTGATAAATAAGGCAGGCTACCATGCCAAAAATTAAGGAGAACATGGGTTGTGATCTAATTGGTGGAAAGTAGATGGACTTATAATCATTTAAGGGACACTGAGTCAGCGTTTGTACTGCACTTCCCTGGTCATTGGTTTGAAGAGTATCTACCTCAACACGAAGTTATCAAATTCGGTGTGGACTTTTCCTGCTTGAAATCTGTTTCAATCCTCTTGGGTTTTCGTTACATTTAAAGTCTAACTGAAAACCTGTTTCATCTTATGCTTTTAATCCTCCTACGTGATTATTTAAAGTAACTTGAATAAAAAATGGTGTTCAGTGCAATAGCTGACTGTGTCCCTTCAAGAAAAGAATGTCATTATTACAAATATTGAAATAAGTGATCAAATGAAGGGCATCTGTAGGTTATGAGAAGGAACATATAGTTATAATTATTTTATTACTAATTGTGGTTGATAAGTTAACTCAAAATAATTGTGATCATGACAGAATGTGAGAAAAAAACACTGTTTCAAGGATAATGGTTTTGCAAATGCAAACAAAACATACCCAAATCTTTCCAGAGCTGACCAACAAAAGGATCAGAGGAATTCTGTAATAGAGCTATGATGTTGTCATTTAGTGGATCCATATTCTTAGTCAGCCACTGCACAGCATTGTAATCAACCTAAATTAACAAAGGAGGGAGAAACATGGTGTATGTTTGAAGAATGTAGATAAACTACCCAGCTCACAGGGTGTTCAGTGTTAAGAGTGTCCACACATACTGCAATTCCTGCCAGGGACTCAGATTTCCCTTCCAGTTGTCCATTCACCCATAACCAGTCAACCAGATTATCACTTTTTTATACATATAAATGAAACCATCACCCACAAGAGTTACATTACAAGGTTAAATAATGGGAAGGTAGTTAGTTGCTTGGCGACAGCTGAAAGGACAACTGAAAAATCAGAGTCCAAGGCAAGATTGAAACCTATGGCCTCTGTAATACCAATTGGATGCTCTACTTAAATTGAATTACTAGAATTCGCAGGGAGCTACAAAGGAGGAGCACCTACGAATTTGAAAATTTGTATGCACGTGACTTTGTAGAGCCCACAGACTAGTGGGTCACATTTTTTATCAGAGCCTACATAAATAACCTACAGTCTCTGTCACAAATGTTGTAACACAGAGGGCAATTTGCCGCCTCTCCCACTTCAATGTTGATGTTTATGGGTTCGAGTGCAAAAACCAACTGGTAAATGCAACATTTTAGGGAGGGAGGAAGAGGAGGGGTACATTATTCATAGCTTTGATGAGCTTCATTTGCTGTTCTAGTGAAGTGTTACAACAATTATTTATGACCGAAGTTGTCTCAGGGTATTGAATGACCCGATTCAGATAACAAAATGCACCATTACAAATGTATTCGGTTACGCTTACTTTCATGGGACTTTCGCAATTAAAATAGTAACATTGAAGCATGTTTAGCTTACCCTTCCAGCATAGTGAATAACTGAGAAATGGGCCTCTGATCGGAACTCTGGGATCTTGAACTTTGGATGTTTACTGTGCTCTTTGATGACTTTGTCCACAAATGACTTATCTGTAGCTTTGGGAAACCAACATTCTTCATCAAGAAGAGCCATCAAACCCATGGGCTGAAAGACAACAATTACCTCAGTCACTACAAGTTTAATTCAATTTTGTTCCAGTCAAGCACTTAACAGCCCCCTTTGTGCAAACAATAGATCAAGTACTCAAATAAGAATCATGGGTGTGTTTATAATTCATGGCTCAACAGCAAACAGAGATGCGGTATTTTAGTCAAATGCATGTTCCTGTACAATGAAATAAAAGACACAACCCAAATGTTAACCATACTCTGCATCCAGATTACAGAATGATCACTTCATAATTTATATAAGAACACTGATTTCAGGTTTCAGGCTGATCGTGTTCTTATTTAAGGGGTGCTTAGTAAGAAATCAGCCTGGAAGTGTTCTTAAATTGTACATTACTAGAGGTTTACTTGACATACAATACAAGCCTGTTTAAAATAGATTTCAAAGTTTGTAATGGTCCTGAACACCATAATTACTTTGATCACTTACTGTACTGTACTTTTTCCTTATTCTAATGCCATTTCCCTTTATATTAAGAACATGTTTTATTTATCAGGCTGTCTTTGTTCTTATTTATATGGTGCTTTATTGGCCAAATTTCAGCCTGATGTTCTTAATCCACTGGTTCTTATATGCAGGTGTTTACTGTATCGCATGACAGTTTAATCCAAAAGTCAGATATACCAGCAAAATGATTTTAAATGATGTTCTTGGTAGCAGAAGCAAATTGACCATTATAAGTCCACTTTCATCCAGAAATGCACCCCCAATTTTGCCAAGTGTCCTCGTTCCTAAGGTACTTGTTAAAACCGGAACACAGGAAACCAACAAATCGACCTGCCCCTGACTGAGTGGCTTCATAACTCAGTTGGTGCAGCATTGCATCAGCATCACAAAGGTCATGAGGGTAGTCTGGGAAGGCAGGGTGGTTTAGCGGTTATCAACCGCGCCTCCCACCTCTGTGACCCGGCTTCAACCCTGGCCTCAGGTTGTATGTGGGATGAATTTCAGTCTATCTCAATCTGACTCGAGGGTTTTTCTCTGGGTACTCCGGTTTTCCTCCCTCATCAAAATTGACTAGGTCAATTACATCCCGCTGCAGGCAGATACCCTCGATAGGGATAACCTCTGGTATCCTTCCCGTTCATTGAATTAAATGAATAAAGTTGTTATTATCATCATCATCATCATCATCATCATCATTATTATTATTATTATTATTATTATTATTATTATTAGTTAGACTCCCGTTGAAGCCACATCAATTTTTCAGGCGTTTATAAGTGACAATAATGCTTAAATTGTCCATCACTTCTACCTTTCATCTATAACATTTCTTTCATTTATTTTATCTATAACATTTATATAAATGTTTATTTCATTCACAAATTCTTAATTCTGAAGCAGATGGAATCATCATCTAACACAACATGCTTGCCTATGTCATTTTGGTAAAGTATACCAAATTTCATACACATGTATATCGTGTCTTTGGAAACTCACGGGAGATAGATGTTTACAACTCTTCAAGGCAGATTCATACAAATATCTGCTCTCTCAGAAAACTTGAAAACTTCAAGAGCATGTGAACAAAACATGCTGGTATGCCACCAAAAACATTGTCAATTTCATGATGTAACTGCCAACGTTCATTTGCCAAACGTGACACACAACCAGACAAAACATTAACGTATAAAAAGTAAAACTTGGCGCAAAATTTGTCACGCTTCAAGGATGGATGCAAATGGTAGCATCAAAGGCAACATGCAACAACTAACACATATGACCACACGTATCTGCCTAAGTGGTGCACTTACCTTTTCAAGAAGATCAATGCAGGGCTGCAAATCCAAACCAAAGTCAATGAATTTCCATTCGATACCCTCCTTCCTATACTCTTCCTGGAAATGTGGAAAAGGAATAGATCACCAGTCTTAACTTGAATGTACAGTTAACAATACATTGCCTGTACATACAAGCATCATTACCAGAATATTCAACCAAAAACCCCTCTTGATCCAATAGGAAACAGGAAGTGAATTTACTTCTCACTTAAAACACCACACTCCAACCAGTTTACCTTGGCATCTTAAGTTATTCATTGCAAATACCTGCCCTTACTGCTCATTTAAGGGAATGCACTCATCAGGGAAGGCACTTATTTAGGGTTTTGGACCTATCCCAGGGCATTCACATCATACATTATTACTCTTAAGGACAACGCTGCAGCTACAGCAAAAATCATTTGGCAGGGTACCTGCTCCAAAATGAACATTGTGTGATTGAAGAGCTGTTGCAATTTTTCATTGGTGTAATTGATGCAGAGCTGCTCAAAAGAATTCATCTGAAAGATTTCAAATCCAGCAATATCCAGAATTCCAATGAAGGATGCTCCTTCCCGTTTTGTTCTGTCAAGAGATTTGTTGATTCTCATAACAATCCACTTAAACATTCTCTCATATAGAGATTTGGACACAGCTTCAATGGCAAACTCTGCCTGTGGGAAAAAAAATAAACATTTGTCAGGAGAATAACAATATTTCTGATTGAACACAGAGAGTAACTACATGCCAAAGATTCCCCATGCACTATTATTGCCAATTTGGGTATACCATGCCTATAATAGGATTCATTTTTTTAAATTCTTTCTTAGTACGTCGTACCTAAGGTACTAAGATTTCCAATGGTCTTTAAAATAGAGTCAGGTACTTGGGGGCGCATTTAGTTGGTTATCGTGGGGGGTTAGAGAAAGTTGAAGAATAACTGTTATAGGCGCACTAACATACGAAGCTGACTAAGGATACGTTAAACTACTCAGATAACAAGAACACTGCCGTACGAGACGTACTAACGTACTAAGGATACATTAAAATACTCAGATAACAAGAACACTGCCGTACGAGTCGTACTAACGTACAAAGGATACATTAAAATACTTAGATAACAACAACACTGCCGTATTAGGCGTACTAACGTACTTCAAATGAATTACAACACTTAGATAACAAGAACACTGCCGTACGAGTCGTACTAACGTACTAAGGATACATTAAAATACTCAGATAAAAAGAACACTGCCGTACTAGGCGTACTAACGTACAAAGGATACATTAAAACACTCAGATAACAAGAACACTGCCGTACTAGGCGTACTAACGTACTAAGGATACATTAAAATACTTAGATAACAAGAACACTGCCGTACTAGGCGTACTAACGTACTTAGGATGAATTACAACACTTAGATAACAAGAACACTGCCGTACGAGTCGTACTAACGTACTAAGGATACATTAAAATACTCAGATAACAAGAACACTGCCGTACGAGTCGTACTAACGTACAAAGGATACATTAAAATACTTAGATAACAAGAACACTGCCGTACTAGGCGTACTAACGTACTTAAAATGAATTACAACACTTAGATAACAAGAACACTGCCGTACGAGTCGTACTAACGTACTAAGGATACATTAAAATACTCAGATAAAAAGAACACTGCCGTACTAGGCGTACTAACGTACTAAGGATACATTAAAATACTCAGATAAAAAGAACACTGCCGTACTAGGCGTACTAACGTACAAAGGATACATTAAAACACTCAGATAACAAGAACACTGCCGTACTAGGCGTACTAACGTACTAAGGATACATTAAAATACTTAGATAACAAGAACACTGCCGTACTAGGCGTACTAACGTACTAAGGATACATTAAAATACTCAGATAAAAAGAACACTGCCGTACTAGGCGTACTAACGTACTAAGGATACATTAAAATACTCAGATAAAAAGAACACTGCCGTACTAGGCGTACTAACGTACAAAGGATACATTAAAACA
>NC_090877.1:8213239-8218239 GCF_036669935.1 Montipora foliosa | reverse complement strand
GGGTGCTTTTCACGATTCATGTTACCTGCCTCTTATTCCCTCAACGACTTTCATGTTTCCCGCCTTTCCAACATCTGTGTGAACGTATTGTCTCTTGTTGTGTAACAAGTGTCTTCTTAACCGACAACAAATGGGATTGAATAGTTTCTGGCGCCGATAACACTCTGCCTCTTCCTCTTGTTCAGTTTGCGGTTAGACTCCCTAAACCTTTTCCAATGGTCAAAAACTTCGACAGGGTGGATAATTATCCAAACTGTTATTTGTTGTTCTTGACCCCGTGGTGCAGTACTGTTGTTCTTTGCTCCCAACTTTTGCGCTCATGAAGGTTTTTTTATTAAAGGGTTTTTTTTTTCTGGCCACGTATAGATATAAACCATATGTTTACCCATGTAAGTGTTTCGTTTAAGGGAGGTTCGGAAGGTTTAACCATCATTCAACGACTTCAATAGGGGTAGTGTTGAAAATTCTTATTCTAGTATACGAAAATGTATAGTAAAATATCTCAAAAAAGGGAAACTAGATGTTCATGACAAAACCTTTAAGTTAAACGGTAAGTTGTAGTGAGTACATCAGTTTGTGCTTTCAATGCTGCAGATAATTTAGTTATTCTGGGTTCCTGTGGAAGGCCCCAGTCTACAAATGCCCTCCGTTCTTCGTCTTCGTCGGGTATCATTCAAAAAGCTCTTCCGGCATATTTACGCAGGCGCTAAAAAGCAAAACAATCGAACCTATGATGTGGGATCCGTAATAGGATATCTAAAATACTAACCGTGTTTGGCTATCAAAGAATTGTCATGGTAACATCATCAAGTAGGTTTAGTAGATGTCAAAATATAAAAAGGAGAACACTGACTACAGTTACGTACAGTTGTGTACGAAAAGTTCGGAAGACGTCAGTTTTCGTTTTGCGAAAATTACCTCAAACACCTTTGTCTTGCCTTAGAGCATTTACCAGTCGAACTATGTTAAACACATGCAGTGTGCACAAGAATGGTAATCACGCAAGGCGTAGTGCTATGTTTAATGACATAGAAATAAATGCTGAGCCTCCTATAGCTCGTTTTCACGTGACGTCATCATTTTCTAAAATCCAAAACTAAAGAGCCACGAAAGTTTTTATCCTCATCAGGCATTAGAGGCGTTAAATTTGTTCCCATTTGCAATTTTAAGGGTCAATAGCGTGCTTCGTTTGGAAACCAGAGCATTTTGAATTTCTGAGTTATAGCGGTGCGTGACACGAGGCGACGATCGAGTTTATTGAGAAACATATATTTATCTCATGGTTTTGAGCCTTTTTAGAATTTAAAGCATTAGGAAAAGTGCTTAGGTAAATAGCTGTCTGTTCAGTACAGATGATTACTCGCCTAGATAGCCAAAGTAAGTAACAGATGTTGACACTATTTTCCGGCCGCCATATTGGTGTACCACAGATGTGCACCAACATGGCGTTTTCATACTGGGCTCTGTAAATTTCTGCGAAACATTTCGACGAATATCTGAAGTTTGGGGAAACGCACAGGCCTAAAACTTGGAGAAGTGTCTTCTTCATTTATCTTCTACAACATCACGAATTCTTGACTTTTTCCACTGGATGGTTTTCGATCTATTTTTTTATTGCGTGACAGTGAAAACGATCTATACGTCATGTTGATCCAAGAAACAACAATAAAGGCGTTTCATACTTTTGATTTGGCAGTATTGGGTGCAAATTCTGGACATGTTTCTGTGAGCTTGTGTGCTTTGGTACAGTATTTAACAATGTCAAATGAATAAACAAAGCTAATTACCTGGTACAAATCATAATGTGGGAAATGAATTATGTTTCATTGATTGCCACAATCAACAGGACAATGAATTTTAATGCAAGCGAACTACCAAATCATTCCTTTCTCATATCTTTAAGTGTTTTACGCCAAAATCTTTCCAGAGACGTATAAAAGCTCGCTTTCTAATCCAAAAACAGCAACCGCATCTGGTCAGATATTTTAAACCGGAATTCACACTTCTAGTTGGCTAAACTGTAGTCTTTGTTAAACGGCCAACCAATGGTTGTATCACGCGTTCATATTTTTTCCTCTCTGCCTCTCTCTGACTGCCACCAGTAATGTTGACCTTCGCGCCCCCTCTAAAAAAATGCGGTTGGAAACAAATAAAAGCCTGGTCTCAGATTATTTCTATGAAAAAAAAAACTAACTTTTTCTGGCTAGTTTTCTGGTTAGTTTGCATGACAACAAGGTCTGCTGTTCGTTTATGACGAGCTTTCTTCTAAAAACAGACAGAAAGTCTATGGCTTGGAAGAAGCGAGTGCAGAGTTTAACTCTTCCTGCGCTTGTCTACGTTGTTGTAGCTGAGATTGGATCGCTTCTGGTGTAAAGCTAGCCGCTAGCCGACGTTTCTTCATTGCAGCAAGAGGAGAAAACGGAGAACACGGACAAGCGACCGAGAAGCGGTAGAAAGTGTAGCGCATACAAGCGACCGAGAAGCGGTAGAAAGTGTAGCGCATGCGCAGATCACGACAGTAGCCGGGTTCTCGTTGTTTTGGTCACGTAAGGAACACGTACAGACGATTCTACAAATCGAATAATATGTTCGTCCTGGGTAGTCGCCTCAAAATAATAACATTTCGTGATCTAAAATTAGTAAAATATTGAGTTTATTATTTACACTGTTACGCGAAAATAAATAATCAATCCAAGAGTCGTTGACATATCGAAACGATGCAAGACAAATGGCAATTTCATTACCTTGATGTATTACGCTTCGAAGTACTTTTCTGAAACGATAATACAACGGCCGTGTATCTTCACGTGTTGTGGCTAAATACGTTACTGCGCCTAGTATGCAGTGCAATGCTTTTGTTATCCAAGTATTGCAATGTATCCTTTGTACGTTAGTACGCCTTGTGCCTCGTACGGCAGTGTTCTTGTTATCGTCGTAATAATGTATCCTTAGTACGTTAGTACGCCTCGTACGGCAATGTTCTTCTTATCAAAGTATTGTAATGTATCCTTAGTACGTTAGTACGCTTAGTACTGTAGTGTTCTCATTATCTAAGTATTTTAATGTATCCTTAGTACGTTAGTACGTCTCGTACGGCAGTGTTCTTGTTATCTAAGTATTTTAATGTATCCTTAGTACGCTAGTACGCCTAGTACGGCAGTGTTATTGTTATCTGAGTATTTTAATGTGCAGTGTTCTTGTTATCTGAGTATTTTAATGTATTAGTACGTCTCGTACGGCAGTGTTCTTGTTATCTAAGTATTATCCTTAGTACGCTAGTACGCCTAGTACGGCAGTGTTCTTGTTATCTAAGTATTTTAATGTATCCTTAGTACGCTAGTACGCCTAGTACGGCAGTGTTCTTGTTATCTAAGTATTTTAATGTAACCTTAGTACGCTAGTACGCAGTGTTCTTGTTATCTGAGTATTTTAATGTGCAGTGTTCTTGTTATCTGAGTATTTTAATGTATTCTTAGTACGTTAGTACGCCTCGGGCAGTGTTCTCGTTATCTAAGCTTTTAAACGTTTAATTTGTATCAGAGCAAATCAAAGAGGGAAGAGCGGGTTAATTAAATGAGCTAAAAAAATACAAAACAGCTACCAAACAAAATAAAGGGACTACGAAACAAAAAAATCAGACGTACTACAAACTAAAGAGACTGCGAAACATTAGTACGGTAATCAGACGTACTAAAGAAAAAAAAAGGCAAAGGGAACCTAAAGCGGGCAGCATATGAATTTGGGAGGTAAAATAAGACAGCATGACCAATTTATGATTGTGCTTTTCTTGCATGTCAGTTATCAAGAGAAAAAAACATACATGTATCTAAATAAACTTCTACTCAGAAAGTATGTTATGTGTTAGCATCTTGCCATGGCATATGCTTTAAAAAAGGGGCATAAAGTAGTGAAACCAAAGTCACAAGCCAAGACTTGTAGTTGGCCTATAACTCAGTGAGAGCTGCAAATGTATTACTGTCAGTACCATTAACTCACAGAAGCTAAAATATACCAAGGTTTAGTCCCCACCAGTTGAGATTACCTGTGCTTTTGTTTGAGCTTTCTGCACATAGTCACGGCCAACCTTGACTCGTGGTCTTAAGACAGCCTTTGAGAATTCAGTAACAGGGATGCCAAGCAAATGGCAAACCTTTTGGGCAACTGTGGAAAAAAGCATTCAGTGAATAACTGAGAGGAACAACCATGGTGACTATGCTGTAGTTACAGTACCAGACAAAGTAACCTATTAGGGAACACATTGCCAGAAAACCAGGGAACAAATGGAAGACAAGGGGAACACAAAAGGAAAGCCAAGGCAACGCCTTGCTGGTTTCGCTAACAGTATTTCCGAGACAGTGCAAATTTACCATGCATTGTCTTGCTTTATGTGAGAGAGACTGAAAAAAAGTTGTTCTAGACAATCTGCGATTATCTACAAGTGTATACAAAGTAACAGGAGTAACACATTCCCAGGCAGAATCAGGAAACGTATTGCCTTTTGCATTCCCTGAAGGTGACAGCCAGGATTCCATTTTTAAAACTTGAACGCCAAGAGAACACTCCAAAGAACACCATTGGACGTGTTTTGTCTAGCATTCCCTGTTAGGTTATGTCTGTCTGGTACTGTATTTGTGACTGACTTGACATCAAAAACATTTCTTCTCAAAACTATTATCACCTCCAACAATCTTCTTCATGAAGTTAAGATTTCATTGATTCAAGACAGTTACAAACCACACTTGTATCATACTGTAAGTTAACTTTTCTGTGAACTCAGAATGTTTTAAGTATAACCTTCATTGCTTGGCATGATGGCTTGTTCACTGCTTCTCTCTTGTTTGAATACCATGTTTCCAAACTGCAGAACTGCAGAGACCACTCGAAAGAGAGCTACGAACAAAAATTCAAACACAACGGTTATTTCGTGTCAAGTGATCATCAAAATTAATGAAAGAAACCAGTAGCCCACTGGTTAACCTGAATCAATGACTCACCATTAA
>NC_090877.1:8180739-8208239 GCF_036669935.1 Montipora foliosa | reverse complement strand
GAAATTAATAAAACAGGTCCTACGTAATAAGGAATAATTAGGAATGGACTACCAATGCCAAGAAATGAATTTTAAAAAGTCAGGCATGCAGGTTTCAATTAATTTATTTAATCAGTTATCCTCTTCTCCAAGGACAAAATTCCACATTCAAATTTGTTCTGTAAACCCAATGACTTTTGTGGAAGTGAAAACAAGAAAATATTAATAGTCCACTAGTTGTCATCAGAATGATGAAATTAATAGAACAGGTCCTACGTAATAAGGAATAATTAGGAATGGACTACCAATGCCAAGAAATGAGCTTTAAAAAGTCGGGCATGCAGGTTTCATTTGATTTATTTAATCAGTTATCCTCTTCTCCAAGGACAAAATTCCACATTCAAATGTGTTCTGTAAACCCAATGACTTGTTTTAGCAGTCCTTTGCCCCATAGGAGACTCGTATTTTCCTGTTCCTTATCACTGTCCACATCCAGCTGGTTCACAGCCTGATTATTTTCCTTCATGTATCCCTCAATACATGATCATGTAATATTTCAGACTAATCAAATGGAATAAATAAAATACTTACAAAACGCGAAGAATTGTCATTCTTCACAGTCTTGGCATTTCCAAAAGCTTCCAAGACAGGATTAGCAGCCAAAAGTTGTCGTTCCAATTCCACCTACAGAGAAGAAAGCATTCATTTTTACATTACAAATGTTAATAATATTTATTTATTATTATAATTTCAATTATCATATCTATGCAAACAACCACATTTAAAGCATCGCAAAAGCAAGTATCCAAAATGTCCTGCCTCACCAAATTAATGCTTCCTCAGACAAAAACTAGAGAGTTGAAGCCATACATGAGACAAAGATAGGCTATATGTAATTGATGGAATAAGAGGGTTTCCACTCTCTCATAGCTTCTTAATCAAATTGTAAACCTTAGCTACAGTGCGATTATAAACCTAATCTACAGTGCAATTTCAACAAATATTTCCCCAGCAAACTGGGCACTTTCATCCTAGGAAATTAACGTACTTTGCAAAGAAGGCCAAATTTTCTAGACAGCAGTTGATATAATAAAAGGAAGAAAGATCTAATTACCTGCCCATGGGTCACGCCAACCTTTGCACTAACTGTTGAGGTTTTCCTTGGTGTCTGTTCTTTCTTTGAGTGGGAGTGTCCAGCCACAGATGCCAAGTACTGAATCACTTTCTTTGTGTTTTCTGTCTTACCTGCACCAGACTCTCCACTTTGAAAAAAACAATAACAACAATTTAAAAGGGATCTGGCAGTACCTACAACTTTGGCAAATTTTCTGATTAACTCGTAAACTAGTGAAAGATAACCAAATTTGGTCACAAACAGTGTCACGCCAATAAAACCTAAGTAAACTTCTAGCCTCTGGCCTTTACATGTACTCTTCCATTCAATGAAAGAATAGATTTTGGTTGGCAAAAATGATAAGCCTTTTTTTTGAACTTCCTGATTACTCACAAGAGTATCTAGACTTTCAAAAGCCCTTGGTCTCATGTAGATGGTACATGGGACAAAGGAATTTTCATACTTGATTGGCGTCAATTCTAGCGACTCAAAAACAGGTCCCTGAGCTAGACCAATCAGAGTAGTCCTTGCGGACTCAAGGGGAAAGAGTTGTCAATCAAAATATTCCATACTCAGTAAGTGACTTTCAATACAAGTGATGGATGAAGCTACAGAATATTCTGAATTGCACGACTATCAGAGGAAAACATTTCAAGCATATCTGTCTTGCAGAGATGTGTTTGTCTGCTCCAACCAGAGCTGGAAAAAGTCTGACATTTGAGCTAGCCCCATACACTTTTGATTGTTTATTTGGAGAGGATTGCAATGCTGTCGTCTTCACTCATGAAAGATCTGGTCTTTAGCCTCAATTGTCGTGGCATTAGAGCATCATATGTAGGAGACAATTGTTCGAAACAACAGTTAGGGGACATTTCAAATCTTAAGTATAAACTGGTGTCTGGAAGTCCCGAGGCGGTTCTCAACTAATATCAACACATTTTCCGCTGACTCAAACAAAATATTTTAAAATGTGTGCATTGCGAAATGGTAAGTTTCATAAAGTTTTATCTCTACTTCTATTCCCAATCTAGCATGTTTAATTCCGGTCTAGCACATCTCCTACATCTGAAATCTACCTGATCTTTCATGAGTGAAATCAATTAACTGTCTTGATGATTCGAAGCTTTCCCTTACTTTGTTATCTTCCGAACTAGTGTTTCGTTTCTGTGAGCACAATTACTGCAACAAGTGTTGGTCCAGAAAGTCACTGGAGATCTCCTTTCCAAGCGGCGACTCAAGATTGAAGTAAGCTTTCGGTTTATTTTATCTTTGTTTCTGATACCTTTAGCACAAAGTAAACAAACATCTTCGATTGTTTTCATCGGATTGCGCCATTCAATTGCAGAACTTGCGAATGATGTCATCTCCTTTAGGACGCCAAACGCAAATGAAAACCTTGCAAGCCACACAAGTTGACCTATCACGACTTCGTCGCTCACTCATCTGCTTCGCATCCAAAAATCGCGCTTCGCTCACCAAAATATTTTCGCCTACGATTCTCATGAGGTCGACTTATGGCAAGTCTAAAGAGCATCAAGCATGCAGATTTCAAACAATTTTTAAAAACTGAATGATCTGCTTAACTGACTGAATTTTTGTCAAGAGTTTTAAAGCAACAAAACATTAAAGCATTTTCCTTGATCACCAATGGACTAACGGTAATCTTTTTACAGGGTAACAAGACTATCAGTGAATGAATTGACTCACGTGCAAAGAATTGACTGGTTTTCACGATCTGCAACAGAAATATACATAAGATATTGATTAATGAATAAATGAATGAATGAATGAATCAAGAAACCAAGTAATTGGAGAGAAGGTCAATTAACTACTAGTACAAATGTACTTTCTACAAAATGAATGCCTGTGATGGCCACATTTTACAATACAGGTACCACTGCTTTTAGGTTGACTTACAGACAAAAGTAATTAAAAACAAAAGGACCAAATCACCAGAAACAACACAATGCCAAAAGTCAATGATCTACAAACAGAGAATGTGGACTTAATTTCCTGAAAAATTTAGAAGGTGTACAAGGCTACTGCCTAAGGGAATTTTTGGGAGCCCTTTGGGCTTCCAAAAATAAAAGTTGGGAGCCCAAGCCACAATTTTAGGAGCCCCGAATTAATTACAGATTAATAATTAATTAATTAATTAATTAATTAATTACACATGTACACGTTATCATATAAAACTACTTTTTGCACTCAACATATTTTGGAGACCAGGATGGTGATGTGCTAATCTTCTTTTGTTTGTCCCTATCCTATAGGCTATTTGTGCACGCAATTGAAAAGAGGAATTCCATGACCTCACTGACCAAGCTGTTTTCACTCTCTGATTTTATTTTTTATTACCCATATGCAGGCATGCCTTATTCAAGAAGTACCAAACAAAAAATATTAATTTGTTCTGAATTTTACGAAAAAAACAGCTGCGAAACTAATTTGAAGACACATTATGCAAACCAAGTAAATCAACAAACCAACTGGATGTTTAATTAAAACCCTTTCACTCCTGTAAGGGCCACTGAGACTTATAGATTTTACTCTGTCTAATGCCAGACGATTTTACTTGTCAATGGGGAACCCCACAGGAGTGAAAGGGTTAACGAGAATCATGACTCCATTACAAGAAAAAATAGTTGGTTAATTTCAACTTAGAATTATTTATCTTTCGGATTTTGTAGTATTGACAGCGTTCCACACCTTTGACGGCATGAAATGTATGTACTTAAGGTTACAATCTTTTCTGTGCTACTTTAATCGGCACCATTCCCTGTGCATGCAGTAAGAGCCTTGCATATCTTGGAAAATTTAACAATCACATTTGTATCAATGAAAACACAAATATTCCAGATTTATTAATTGTTTTCTTTTATTAGCAAATTCTCGCCAAAATTAACCGTCCGCATCGATCGAAAATCCAGCTCGTGGGGTCGACAGCAGGTAACTAAGATATATTGCCAATCGTCACTCATCCGACTCCCAGGAAAAAAAAAGCCCTCAAAATTCCAAATCAACAAAAAAGCAAGCAAAGACGAAAACCGAACATGTGGAAGACACAACAAACAGCCCATAATTGTGGTATTCCATATTTGGCAAATCACATGTTCCACCCAGTCTCCAACTGCCATAATGTTATAAAATGGCTGCAATTGAATGATAATTTGTTTCTTTGTCGCTACTTTGTGAAAATCTACCGCGCTCTGATTTTAGCAAATTTATTAATAGTTTTATTATTTAGAGTCAACTTAATAGCAACAAAATTTATGTGGATGTTAAGTGGAAATGACCCATGTTCTGAAAGATTTTTAGGCGCCCGTTTTGCACAGAAACTTGGTCGCCCAGGCAAGTAACTTAGGCGCCCCAGGCGCCCGGGCGCCCGTTAGGCAGCAGGCTTGGTGTAATGTCACACTATTTTACCACTTTTCAACACAAATAATTATACATAATATTATTATATCTTTGTATCAGTGGACACTAGAAAATATTGCTAAGTTTCATAAACACAAATCATCTAATCACCTGTAATTTTTCACCCCAATGAATTAAAACATAAAAACATTTCCTTTTCTTTTGAAGTTTGGACATCAATTGGGTTTTACAAAAATTGCCAACAATTTCTTATGAATATGGATAATATGGCTCATCCTGCTTATTTCATTTGAGATCTTCTTTCTCATTGGGAGTACGTGTTAATGAAAGACACTCAACCAGTTGACTTAAAACGGTTAAAGCAAGATTAAGGAATACTCTTAACTTGGGCAACTAAACAGTCGAATAGCTAATACAAAACTAAGTTGAGTAAATATCAATAACATGTTCACTTTTTTGTTTTCCAAAACCAATGATCCAAGACCCCAAAATCACTTCATTTAGCCTACTGACACCTTGTTTAAATTAACTATGTATCTGAAATTTATCCAATCTCTTGAGTAATTATTATCCCTTTTTACTCATGAAATGTAAGGTGCCAATGTTAGATTGTGTTTAACTTATACATTTTTGTCAAGATTCTGTTTATGGTGTTTGTTAAGCCTTAATATTGTCTGGTAATTTAAGAACCCAGTGATGAAAATTCTTGTCGCATTAATTTTCAGTAAAATGCATTCAAGAGGAAATATTAAAAAAACAATGATCAGACTTGATTTTCAGAGTTTGATAATATTATTTTTAAGTCAAATGTTTTGTATCTTTCTCTTTTCAGGAAAGAGTGATCTTAAATCAAAGGAATGAATCTCAAGGGATTTTGAACTAAGAATGTTTTATAAAGCAGAGTAGCTTTTCACAATAATTTGTTTCAAATACCCACAACAAGTGGCAATCAAGATTAATGCACTTCGTTGTTTTCGCTTCGGTCCCGTGTTGCTCCTAATAGCACGACCCAGTGTTTAGTATGCTGGTCGATTTCAATTCCAAGTTAATATTGGTCATTACGTGAAAATGACATCGTGTAAACCTAACATGTACTTTTCGAGTCCCACATCTGAATTGCACACGCAAAACAAATTTCATGAAGAACACGTTCTTACGGTAGAAAGCAGAAGTAAACCAATCGCCAAGAAAAGTAAACACATATTTATTAACAAGGGGAGGAGGCAAAAACTAACACAACTGCGGGATATGAATGCCATAAAAAGGTCCATAATAAATGGACTGCTTTATAAGAAGAGCAAATAATTTACATGTACAACATTTTAAGGGACAAAAAGGGGAATTATTAAAGGTGTGTTTGGGAGGCAATAGAACAAGGATTTCCTTTGCTGAAAATAAACTCGGCTTTTAGCTGCATGCTGCAAAAACTATGCAATTATCGATAACGACTTAAAGCAAACCTGAAAGATATTAAAAGTTTAAATTAAGAGATAAAAACCAGGCGAATTCGTGACTTCTAAACGGTGCAAAGAAAGATTAGCCAATATTTTCAATTTGGAGCGCTGTTTGCATGGAATTGATGAACGAGCTCACAAGCACGTTTATTAAAAGAGGGTGCTCTTCTTATTAACCACAGAAAAATGGGATTGGATACACAGACACAACCAACCTTGAAGCATGCTACGATAAGCTGTGTCCGTAATAGCGTAGATATGTGGAGGTACTTCATGTCGTTTCTTGCCGCGGTATAAATCCACAACTTTATCGGTGTAAATGGGCAAGCGTTTGTAAGGGTTGACGACTACACAGAAAAGGCCTGAATATGTCTGTGGAAATAATCAGACCATTATTAGAAATAACAACTTCACCGATCACATTTTCAGTGGATGAATGCTGCAATGGTTTCTATACCTAACTTCCGGTGACAGAATTCAGACGCGATGCAAACTCCCGAATAACATTAACACCCAACACAGCCCCGTTAAGAATAACAAATCACTTACGTAGATCAACCCGGAGAAGTATCTATCCTTTAGGTTGTGGAGTACACTAGCTTCGTTCAAACAGGTTAAGTCGGCCATGTCTTCCACTTTCTCAAATTTGGGTGGGTTCATTTTTTGGATATCATCTTTGTTCACTGTTTTTCGCTTTCCACCCTCCAACTCAACAACGGCCTGGTCTTTTTTGTCTTCTTTCAAACTGGCTGCAACAAACCCATGTTCGTCGTCTGGGATCCATACTAACTTTCTTGCTGTCCACTTTGCTTGGGCCGCCGGATCAGCAATGGTTGCCCGATCTACGGCCAAGTACTTCATCTCATTCTCCATGTTTGATGCTTGCCTTTCAATGCGAGCAGCGCTCAGCCAACCACACTAACCACTTTTTTTTTTCGAAGCAGATGAAATGCTGCTTTCCAAACCGGTCTCCAGTAGGGGAAATAAAGAAAAGGTTATCACAGTT
Organism: Montipora foliosa; assembly: GCF_036669935.1. Taxonomy (NCBI): domain Eukaryota; kingdom Metazoa; phylum Cnidaria; class Anthozoa; order Scleractinia; family Acroporidae; genus Montipora; species Montipora foliosa. Next base: position 8,201,308 of record NC_090877.1, on the reverse strand, counting down.
GCAAATATTTCCACAAGAGTTCACCAAGAACTCTCGCCGATGAAACCTACAATGAGCCTCACCCCCGTGACATGACGTCATAAGTCTTTCCTGATTGGCGGAATTGTCATGCAACGTTTCGTTACCTTGCGTGAAGGAAAATAAAGTATTTAACACATTACTTCTGTTTTCCCAAGCTCCTTTAAACATAAACCTAACTTTTTCAACAACAAAAAGATGAATGACAAAACAAACAGGAAATATTTTAAGCCTTGTAAAGGCTCCAGCTGAGCGTCTATTTGCGGATAGCAGTGGTTACGTTACGTCTCGATATGACTTGATACAATGATCATCGGAGCTTAGCTTCCTCTCAAGACACACCTCTGCAAAATTATTTTTAATATGTCGATCTTTTTCAGAAAACGGACATCGTGTAAATCGATGGCAAACTTTGACAAAACAAAAACCTTGCTTGAAATCTAGCACTTCTTTAAAGCAATTTCCAAAGTAAATAAAAAGTTGCCAATGATTCGTGGGTATTGTGTTATCTTTAACAAGAATGTGAAATATTTCACTTTCTTTGGGCAAACATTCCGGTCACGAAAGAAATTTTTGGTTCAATATTCATGTAAAATTCCAACCCGTCTTGAGGTGTCACTTGCGGGTTTTCCTGTATGGCGAAAGAACGGAAAATTTTTGCTACCATTTAAGGCAATTCCGAAGTGATCGTACGTGAGGTCATCGTCATACAAACAAAACCTCCGATGTGCTTCGTTTGGTTAAATCAATGCTGTCGTCATACACAACAACAAAACAAAGACAAAAGGAACTCCGTTATCCTTAAAAAATGTTATATAAATACTACCGAGGTATATATTCTGTAGAGGAAGAAAAGGATCACCATATGGCGTGAGTTTTTGCGCTTGGCGCGTCACTTGAAAAAGGGATTATCCCTACAAAAATTCAGCACGCTTAAAAAAAAAGAGGTATCGTTTTCAGGAAAACTAAAACACATACCTGGCTGATCTATAATGAAAATATCTTTTTTTCAATCAGTCTGGCCACTGGAGGTATTTTGAATGTCAAGAAGTTAGGGTTTGGCCCACATCTCTCGCTTGTTGTTAATAACAGTTGTAAGTGAGTAGCGATCTTGAGTTAAGTCTCTTAAATATTTTTTCGAGATAGTTCACTCGATGATTAGACATCTTAGCTGACAGGGGAGGGGCGGGATTGGGCGAGAGTGTGGAAAAATGCCCTTGACGAGTCATTCAGCAACGTCAAAGTATCAAACATATTGAGATTCGCCTTGGCCTTGGGTTTCACGCCACGCATGACTTCCGGTAGCTGAGCGATCTCTAGCACCAAATCAGCCAATCAGCAAACGCGCACCGGTGGCTTCACCGGGCTGCCATGCGGGAGGTCGAAGGGAGGTGCCTACTAATTCAAAGGTATTTTCTCGCGGTTTACTGAATATGCGGGAAAAGCAGATCTTAACAAGTGTTATTGAAATCCAAAAAGAAAATTGGGGGTAACCACGCATTTTTCGAAGATAATTAATCAACAATATTTGTAAAAAGTTTTAAAATACAAAGCAATGTATGGCGTTCTTTTCCAAATTGTAGCTCAATTATCTCTGAAAAATGCGTGGTTACCCCCAATTTTCTTTTTGGATACCAAGATCACTTGCTAAGTTCTGCTTTCTACGCATAGTTTTGAACCGCGCAAAAATATCCCTAGATGGGCTCCTGTCCTGTATTAATAAGCACCAGCAATAGGAAATCCGAATATCTCGAGATGCGCAGAAAGTATGCGCAATAACAATAGTAGGCACCGTCCTAAAAATAACTGAAACTGAAGAAAGTTCTGCCTTTGTAATTACATCCGCAAATGATTAGACTTCTCACATAAGGACTATAAACCGCGCGTATGCCCCGTTTCAGAACCCTTGTTCATAAACTCTATGGCACGTTAAAGATCCCGCACATTACATAGCAGGTCCACAACCGTCAGCTTTCGATGCCACCATCTTTCAACATGCGTTTTTCCCGGTGTTGTGGTCGGCTTGGCTTAAGTAACCTTTTAAACAATGGACTACTGATTGATGAGACCTCATAACAACGAAACAGGCTGTAGTGAAATTGAAGGAGTCCGAAATGCTGAAACTGGTATTGAAAAGGAGAGGAATTTTGCAATTTTAGTGAAAGCGATGTTTTCAAGTATTTAGCTACTAAAGAGCAAGAACAAAACAAGGCGTCTTTTTAAACATTGTTTGTAGAAAAAGACGCCATATAAAATGAAAATCCTTTCCCGTCAAATTTTGAGAGTTTCGATGAAGTTGTTTTGTCGGTCAGCAGGGAGTCAAGTGAGTTCATGAAGAAAATTGCGGCAAGGAGTCAGTTATGAACTATCTATAACGATGAAACCTAATTTTTCCACCTTTGGCATACCGGAAAATGATTTTGGGGTACTTTTTTTCCACAAACATCTTCTTATGTAGAAAACAAGCAGCAAACTCCGTGAAACTCGGGAAAAAAGAGAACAATTTGCACGTGTTTTTCCACCCTCAGCGCCGGCCTTCGTGTATTCTGATCGGCTAACGGAAAATACGTTGATCAGTTTTTGGTTCTAAAATCGCCACTTTCTCAAAACAAAAAGATTAGTGTCAATAAACGCTTGATTAGCGTGCAAAGAGAAAAAGAAGGGCATACGAACCATATGTGTTGTCGGCCAAATCCGGTCTCAGGTTGAGTTTAACTAGTTTAACCTCATGTTACCAAGCAGCTATCAACCCCCAAAATGGACTGAAAGTACTCGAACTTGGACCCTACGTATCTGTAGCCCTATGTTTTCACCACTACACTACGTCCAACGACGAACGTGCTTAACCCAACACAGTTCTTTACATCATTTACCTTTTTATAATAAGTCAATTGATATCCACGTATAGCAACCAAAACTAATCCAAACCTGATTCTGATTTTTCTCTAGCCTCATGCACTACTCAATTGAAACCCGCCCCCCCCCCCCCCCCACTCCCACCTCCGGGACGTAGTGGGCGAGTATCGGGGACATGGCCGTGGTATTACCCTTTTGTACCTGCGCATTTCTCCCGGGGGACGGGACAGTGACGGTTTGTTAAAGGCCCACATTTAAGCGATAGGCACTGCGTGTCGCGGAACATTATATGTATGAAATTCATCCAATTAGATCGCTACAATTTGGAACGCGAATTTCTATAACAAAAACAAACGGTGGAAAAGCCTGTCGGTTGAAGATGGGCCTTTAAGATAAGAAAATGTATTTACATTCGGCGGAGCTGAACTGTAAGTGATAGCGACAAAGAACGTAAATATTTTCCTGTTGGCATGAAATGCACGGGTGCCGCTATGGCATTGAATTAGTCTATTGTTATTTAGATATATCAGGTTTGTCAGGATGTAATGTATTCATCTCAGCTCTCGAACTTTCAAATTTTATTTTAGATCACTTTGTATGTCTGGAAATCTTATATTACCTCTAGCCCCCAGAGGTTAGTGCGCCTGCATTTGGTTGGGGAATACGTTCCTATTTTCCCACTGGGTTTTTGGGTTTGCGTATCAGGCCGTTGCACATGCTTTAGCCTGAGTGGTTCTTACTTTATGTTTACTTTGTAACTAGTATCTTATCTGAGCTTTGTAACGATACTCGGACGGCATTAAACACTCAGGCTCACAGTTCGAGCTGCACTCCCATCCTTGTGTACGAGTCATGAATATAAATAGGAACGAGACTAATCATAGCTTTCTAAGTTACATTTATTAAGCTTCACACCTGAGTGTGTTGCAATCAAAAAGGTTGCAAGGAAAACCTCCCCAATTTTCCTTTTTTTGGAGTTGAAAATCATGGCCGCTCATCGTGGGAGAGAATAGGCTCTATTTACATAAGTCAGAGTGCGTTGAACGTTTCCTTGGAGACAATGCAAATTGGAATAAAAAATCTCAGTTCTAACTTGATTGCTTGTAAAATAACACGTCCTCGCCATCTTCCACTGTTCTGTGGTTAGCTGGATGCAGTTCGTGTCCAACCCGACTCGAAAAGCTGGTAAGAGATTACAAACTAATCTTCAATAATGGGGCAAGTATTGTAATCAAGCCTGGATAAAAACACATTGTCTCTTGGGACGTTTTCAGAGTGAGTTGAACGTATCCTTACAGAAACTGCATGCTGATGATTTCAAACGTTATTACGTATTCGCATTTTTCCTCAATTTCGTCTGTAATCATTTAAGCAGCTGTCTCGGCCGTATTTTTGTCCCATCCGTACACATGGTCTTCTCCGAACTCCGCTACCTGCCGAAAGAAGTCCGCGAAATTCACATACGGCTCGACTCTAACATCTTCACCATGCTTCTTCCCGTCGCCCTCGGTCTGACCAACTTCCACTCCTCCTGGGGTTGTCTCCTGTTTTCCAAATGCACCTGGCCCCAAAATACTCATCGTAGGAGAGGACTGGTTTGTAGAGGAGGCAGAACTTTGCGTCTCAGACCGCGAACTAGAGACAGTGAGAAGTGGTGGGGCCGCGTTTGTTGGAGTGGATGTAGTTGAGCTCGGAGAACTGACGGACTGCGACTGTTCTTTAGGCTGAATTCCTTGCGGTATGTACAGGGATGGGGCGTTACCGGAAATCGTATTTGCTGGGTTGTACGGAACAGATACCGGAAGAACGCCAGGACTTACTGGAGGCATACCTGAAATGGATTCAACAACAATCAAAGAGGGTGACAGCCCACAATACACCATTTGGTATAAATAAGCACGAGTAATTTTTTCAAAGATCAAGGAAATTATTAAATTCTCAACCTCGGATAATGGATAATGCATTTCGCGTGCTCTGATTGGTTCACTCAATCTCAGTTATCAGCTCATATAACTTACTTTGACCTTATATGGTAAATGATTGCGCTAAGCCGGCGCTGCTAAGCTAAAAATTTCTTCCCCGGAAAGCGAAATTTCTCTCTGAATAAAGTCAAAGTAGAAAAAAAAAAATGTGGAAAGTTTGGATCAATTCCGACGTTTAGAAGTACGTGAAAAGGCAAGAAATGTTTTTGTGATGAGCCTACCTCTGTCTGACCACAAGGTATTAAACAACATCGCATCTTCATCAAGTTTTTGTGATTTCGCTCGGATTTTCTCGCTTCCTTCGCTCGTAATTCTTACTTCCAAATTTTTGGAGTTAAAGGAATTTAATAAAACAATTATTCCGCGTAGCGCCTCGTTGGCTATTTACCATTTCATGTCCAACGCGCGCTCATGTAATAATTGTTAATTATACGAGTCCGTAGGGTGGGACCGATTTGTAGCATTTGAAGAAAATTAAAAGTGCCTATTTATTCCAAATTGTAGCAACAAAATCATGTGATTGTTCATTAATTAATCTACATGGAAAAAAACTGGAGACGACTGGATGATGATAATGATAATGATGATGACACTGTGGCTCGTCACGCGATGTTTAAATGAAATTTGGTCAATAAATTATTTTTCAGCTGTATTTCTGGTAGTAAGGTAGTCTTTTCAATTGACAAAAATTTCAAGAATGCTCAATTAAACTAGATCTCACACAAAGCGATAAAAAGGGTAGCCCCAGATCTCACGGGTCAACGGCAATTTCGACGGCACGGTTAATACTTCGTCAGCATTATCATCACCATCGACGTAACCCATTCCTTTTAGTAGGAGTTGCTTGTGATATTTTGACATTGGTGGGAGCAAAAAATGAATAATTTTGCAGTCTTACTGAGAGACAACTGTCACATTTGGAGTCAACAGGAGGGTGGTGCTTGTCGTGGACAAGACAAGAGACCGACCGCAGTTGAAGGCAACTCGAAGGCTCCTTTTTCTTCAGATTCTACCGTAACTTACGGCAGGGGTGAGCGCTACTCCAATTCCGTCGCATGCAAAAGTTGTCCAGTAGATCAGTAACAGTGATACTGGTACTGATCATTTTACCCACCATAAATGGACAAAAAGCTGAGTGAACTTTGGAGTACACGACCTGGGATTCGAACCCAGAGCGCTGAGATGCAGTCCGCAAGCGACATCAAAGTCACAACGCACACTCCATCTGCTTGTCATAAAAACAAGAAAATCCTCTTTTTTGGCGTACTTCTCGATTTTCAGAACTTGCTCCATAACTGCGGCTAACAGGCAAGAAATGAAGCAGGTTTTACTGTGTTTGTGCCACAAGCAGCAAATTTTAGTCCAATATTCAGAGGGGCAACACATTGCCATTAATAAAAGGGGGTAGTTTCTAAAGAAACTTGTGGTGCCGCGTCGGTGGGGAAGTAGCACACAAAAATTTGGTTTTATCAAAGGAGTTGATAATGTAAATTGACCACCGTACAGAGATCCTAAAAGCTGACGTTTCGAGCGTTAGCCCTTCGGTCTGACGAAGGGCTAACGCTCGAAACGTCAGCTTTTAGAATCCCTGTACGGTGGCCAATTTACATTATCAACTCCGATGATAACACCAAATTTTTGTGTAACACATTGGTCATTGTGTCGTCATCGTCATCGTCATCGTCATCGTCAAGTTTTCATTGCCCTAATCTCAGACCAAACTCATTTGTAACTGATGTTGGAATATTTGCCCTAGGGCAGGAAATCTTCGCAGGAAGTTTGAAAGAGGCCACACACATGGACTTAGCTCCTTTTAGAACAAATATTAGGACGTTTCTCCACATGTGATAGGATGTTATTTTTGGAATAGTATTCTTCTAGGAATCAGACAGACGTCTCCTATGCATTCTTTGAAGAAGTCGCTGTATCGTCGTTCTCTTGTCCAGTACCAATTTCCCTTTCCTGATACTACATCTTATTAACATTGCCTGTGGATATTTATGTGTTCTCTCTTTTAAGGCGATAAAGGGCATCTGATTAGCTTTACTATTTCAACCAATCAGATCGCTACAATAAGCAATGCGAATTTCCATAACAAAGACAAACGGTCGAAAAGGACGAAAAGCCTGTCGGTTGAAGGTGGGCCTTTAGAGTAGAAACTGTTTCTAACCTGACATTGCCTGCCTGCCAGAAGCTCTTGGACTCTTCAGGCTGTTTGCTATTTCCTCCTTGAAAATTCTAATCAGTAACGTCATGTCATCTCTCTTCTGACACTTGGACAACTGGGTCATGTATGTATCATGATGCCTCCTTCCTATTTTGTCCATAACAGCTTGGGCTACACCAGTTAGGTTGTTTTGGTTGTGGAGTTCTTCGACGACGAGACTAACAACTTCAACGTTGGAGTCGGTTTCAATGTCAGCAACTTCTTCGATTGAACGGTAAACTCCATCAGACATCAGAACCAAAGCATAGAATGTCTCATTGATCGGAATTCCACCATAAATATGGGGTTCCGCAATGACTGGTTCTCCTGAAGCAACACTGAAAATGATCAGAGAAAAATCTGAGAAAATTCCTAGTGCTTGTGAAAGGAGAAAAACTTATGACCTCGAAAAACTACAAATATCACTAAAATTTGCTACTTGCGAACGATTTAAAAAAAACTGCGAACATTACAAAAATTGCAGAAAATGGCTGACGTCGTAAACATAGTAAATTTAGTTAAGAGAAGATGGAAGGCCGAGGGGAGAGGAGCCCGAAAGAAAACAACGAAATCTTCCAAAAACTGCGAAAAATCTCTTGTTTCGCAATTCTTGTAATTTTCGCAGTTTTGTAACAGGGCTCCCGATTTTTGCAGTTTTCGTGGCTGCGTGCATTCCTAGACATAAGAGGGGATTTAAGGACCAAACACAAAATTCAGTGTCAAAATGCACCCTCGCCCACCTTCAAAACCGCCGGCTGGTTTTCACAGTTTTTTGGAACTTTCAAAGCCTACAATTTACCAGTAAAAAGACAAAGAGTGAGGTCCTCACTGGTAATGTCCAGATTTTTTAGTTCTCCTACTTTTAAGACTTTTTCCCCAACCCTGAAATGTTGCTAGAAAAGAGTACAAGCCTATATAGACCGCAGCCAGAAGTGAAACTCTTAAAAGTCATGGTAGTTTTAGTAAAGTTTAATGTCAGTGTTTCCCCACGTACTCCATGAACCGGTAACTTGTCGCAGAATTACACAAGCTCTTGATGGAAGTCCCTTTAGGAGATTGTGAGTGGCGTTTAAAGGTTTTTTCTTAGCTTTCAAAAGGTTTGCCTTGTAAGCAATTTAGTTTTTAGTTCTTAAGAGTTTTGCCTCATAGGAGGTCTCACTATCACCTTTCTGCATCTCGTGTGCTGCCCATGTCACTCTCACAAACATGCCCAAAAATGGCTGTCTTCCTTCAGTGTTCGACGATTTTATTGTTGCATGTTTGCAAATGTTATTCTTGAGTGTTCAATGTTACCTTCTGGATATTTGTGACCTAACTCAATGGTCATTTTCTTTGGTACCTGGTTCCTGTGGCATCCATGCCTTGATAAGATTTGTTTCTGCATATGTTAGGTATTAAATGTCCCTGTTCTTGTTTAGTATTTATGTTACTGTTGACATTTTTGTGTCATATTCTGGTCCCTGTTGCTTGTTGTAAAGTTTCCATTTTGCGAGTTTATAGTTTGTGTGGCTTGTCGGCTCTAGCTTTTGGAAGGCCTCTCATAGGCCTTGTATCAGAGCAGCACTTTTGATAAACAACAATGTGGACTGAGAGAAGACAAAAAAAGTGGTGCTACTATACCTTAGAATATCAAAGTCTTTGTAGCCACCCTTCACCCCATAGTCTCCAATACTTCGTGTGTTCTCTTGATTTCCAATTCTGTGGTTCCTTACAATTTGCTGAATGTCGAGACCAAGATTTGCCAGGCGAGTCAGCTCCTCCTTGTTATTTGTAACATGATCAACACTAAGCTACAAATGAGAGTAATGGCCTTTGGTTAATCAATATGCTAAGCACAAGCAGAGAAACAAAATGGGACTTGAATTCTGTAGTGTCGGCTATAGTGTTTTCACATGACGTCACGGCGGGCCATGCTGGTGTCCTCAGCTAATCCTCTGGGAATTGAAGTCTATTATCAAGCAAACGTTTTCTTTTGTTTCAGTGGAAAAAAACAAGGTTACTGATCACGTGAGTGAAAACACTCTATTCCAACTCATGCATGAAAAATGAGAACAATAGGTTGAAAACCAGGGAGGACAAAACCTATCTACTTTTCCATCTTTCTATTCTATTGTTAATCATTTTCTAAATTTCATGGTAGAATTTAAAGAAATTACTGTGAATTGGCACAAATTTAAAGGCATTACATTAACTCTTGCTGTGATTCTCACAATTCTGTGGAATCTCACCTGCAGGCACCACATGCCAAACTGCGTTTTGGCTTAAATCAATCAAATTTCCAAACATAGCCGGGAAGATCAATTCCACCTCCAGAAAGTGAAGTGGAGTTTTGTTTAGTTCAGAGATCGAATACCATTACGATATGCTTTCAGAAATTCTTCAGTAAAGATATTCGTACAGATTCCATTGCTTTCCTTTGGCATTGAGCTCGAATGTACAAATCTGTACCGTGGGAACCAAAGACACTGATTGGTGGTCACGCACCAATGATTATTGATTTCTTCACCAGTGGTTGGCATTGGAAGTTTATTGATGGAAGCCAAAATGCAGTTTGGTCATTGCTGCCTGAAGATGAATTCCGCAGCATTAAGAAAATCGCAGTAACTTTCTACAAGGAATGCTTGGTTGCCATTTTTTAACTCGAAGAAATTTGGACAGAGAGAAACAGAAAAGAGAAGTCCCTAAGTTGTTGCTCAGGAATAAGAAAAACCCAAGTCCACCTTGATAGCTTGAAGAAATAACACGTCACAACATCTTTCTAGTCTAAATTTCTCCTGGTCTGTGGCTAGCAGGCTGCAGTTCATGTGCAGCCTGATTTAAAAAATAGGTCCGCAATGCATACTTGTGTGGGATTTTAGTCAAATAAACATTGATGATTAGAATGACAGTAAATGTAATACATTTTGTCATGTTATAGTGATAAATATTGAGAAAAGATTCTGTAGAATCCCCAAGCTGCAGACAAGAAAACGGTTAGGGGAGAAGCTTGTTTGGACTTCTAGTTTCAAGGAAATTAGGGGTGCTTACCATTTGTCAGAATAAACCGATTGGGATGACCGGTGAATAACGGTAACAGTTTTTCCTAAATCAGCACACCAGCCCAACGAGATGGCACTTACCATTTGCAATTGTTTTTGGCTGATGAGAGACTGAAAACTGGAAAATTTGGCAAATGGTAAGGAAATTTACACTGTTCTATTAGATGGGAAATGCCATTTACTGTGGTTTGTGTATTTCCCAGTCAGCAGACAAAGCTGGACGTGGCCCAAGTTATCACAGGGGAAGGAGGGGTCGATGATTGAGAGTTAAGAGTCACTGAAGTAAACATTTTGCAGGTTAGGGCTTGTAATGTATTACAATTAGGTGCATTTGAGCATATGAGTTTGTCAGCCAGCAAATATTTTTCAATTAACTGCCAAAATGTGTTAGAGTCAATGCACTTCAGGCATGAACACACTGCTTCAGAGACTCATGAAATATTTGCGTTCGACAAAGAGGTAAATGCTGTCTACTTTTATTCATCAGCAGAAATGTTGGAATAAGTCGCTAGTAGCAGAGGAGAATTTGTTTATGATAAAGCTGAATAAATCAGCAGGCAAATGCAATTGTCAGCTAAAAGTATTCGTGCTTCCAGCTTACAAACCAGTACGTAAACTATACTGTTACAAATTAATTAGCTTTTCTGTTTTAACATTACCAGTAAATGTGAAAATTTTTGACAGGAAGTTTGAAGGCATTAGTTTTTTAACTTGCGAATCTACAGAAACTGGTGCCGTCATGCAACATGTCAGCAAGTCTTAGTTAAAAGAGGAAACTTCAAATTACTAATTGTAACTACCGTTGTCATTATGTTATATCTGTGCGATATAAAATTGAAGGCATGACTCCTTGCAATATAGCTGGCACAACTCGCTTAATACAAACGTCTGAAAGGAAGACGACTTCCCTTACCTTGTAAATTCATCGCACTGAGGATAACAAGTCAAAATTTGCCAAATGACAACAGCCGCGAAGAGTAATGGCCGCCATACACAAACACTCATTCTCATTCACAGGGTCCTCTCTTCCTAATAGAGACCATGTGACAAACACTTGGCTCTCGTATACAAATAAAGCCAGCCACATCGCCGGTGCTGACAAAGTGTGGGGAAATCCCACACAAAAACTTGTAAGAGAATAAACACTCAAATTCAACATAGAATAAACGTTGTAATCAAGCCTGGACAAAAGTGCATTGCCTGTTGTTTCCTCTTCTAAAACATGCTTACTTCCTGCTGCAACCTTGTGTGGTTCTATTGGTGATGTAACTGAGTTTAGTGTAATTGTGTTAGTTGTTAAATATTATGTACTGGTATGTATGTATAAAATAAAATTACCAAAAAACTTGATTGCTCAATGAAGGATCACAACCTCATAAACTAATAATCATCTTCAATCTCTTGATGATCAAGTTTACCTGTTGTACGGAGAGGTTACCATCTGGAGTCTCCCTACAGAGGAGTGCCCTGGAGTCACCCACATTAGCTACAAAAAGTTTTTTCTGGAAGATAAGAGCTAACACAGCAGTTGTTCCACCACTGATTTCGTCTTGTAAAGCCTGTATCCTGGTTACTTGCTCTGGGAAGTTTTGATATGCCTCATAAGAGCTAAGACCCTAGAAGACAAATATATAATAATAACAATAATGATAATAATACTAGCAATAATAATAATAATAATAACAATAATAATAATAATAACAATAACAATAACAATAATAATAATAATAATAATAATAATAATAACTACGACAATAACAATAATGATGGCAATCCCTTTAATTAAAGTCTAAGTATTAACTAGTTGAGTACTAGAAAAAGGATTACCCAGTTCTAAAAAAACCTCTCAGATCAGAATAAGGAACAAAGAACCAACATATATGATATGAGTTTAAGTCTGGAGTAGACAAACCTAAAAAAACCACGATTCGTCAAAGCATCACAATAAAACCAAGTCAAATGTACCTCTGAATACTCTATTAAATATTGCATAAATTGCTTGAAAACTGAATGCCATAATCACTCATGTATAGACCTGATGACACTGTGGGTATTGCAATATAGGGGAATTTTTACATGTAAATCACATAAACTGATAAAGCCAATTATTATTAATGAATCATTTAACCATATAGTTGGGTCATGGAATGTGGACTTTGGACTACAGAATTGAACTGGATATAAAACACAGGTATGAGATAATGACTGCAGACTGAGCATAAATCAGAGTAAACTGCAAAACAATGATAGCACATACTGACCAGAATATTACAACATGAAAAAATACTGAAATACTGTGACCTTTATGGGAAAATAAAAATAAATCGCCTAAAATTCCTAACCTTTGAACAAAGTGTATGCTACCCATAGCCTCTTGCATATTTAAAAAGCCTTACGTTGCAGACACGCCATAACAAAACTTGTATTTATTAAGTAAATTAATTTATGGGATCAACTATTACCAGTCTGCACTATATATATCATACCTCAGGCATCTGAAGCTGAAGTTCTGTTTTCTCTGCTAATGCATCATCCAAAGATTGGAAGAAACCCTTTTCAACTGCAATGAAGGCTTGCCTGATCGCTATCTTTATCTGATCATCATTCATGCTAGCTGATTAAGGAAAGGGAAATTAAACTTAAATTGCATTCATTAACCCTTTCACCCATGAGAGCGATGCTTGTGAATTTTGCTTTGGAAAAGCCAGACAATTTCCATTGAAGGCTGCAGCCTGACAGCCGAAAGCTCGAAAGTTTTTAACTGTATATAGCCAGTGAACGTTTTTTATAATAATTTTTTAATATGTTTTACCCTGGCTACGGTTCTTCTATTTTTAAAGATAATTATTTCACTCGTTGATTGGGCAACTCTGAGGAGAAAAAACATCGCAAGGCAATCTTTGACAGTGGCTGCAAAGCGGGAGGGCCCCCACTTTTTTTCTACAGTGTTGTTTTCTCCTTAACCTATCCCATCTCACCTCACACCTCTGTGTTCCATACCAAAACCTACAGCCCCCACTTTCAAACGTACTCTGGCACCTGTTTGAAGTTTTCCAAGGGGAACAACAGACAAAGGGCAGGTTTGTACATTACAAGAAAAAAAAAGTAAGTATTGGTCAATGTGTTGACCAACAGTTGGCAGACAGTTACAATAACAGCATTTATTTCAAACATGATTAGAAAGCTCAGCAAAGCTGATGTGGTTGTGTACAATGTGTTGACCAACAGTTGGCAGACAGTTATAATAACAGCATTTATTTCAAACACGATTAAAAAGCTCAGCAAAGCTGATGTGGTTGTGTACAATGTGTTGACCAACAGTTGGCAGACAGTTATAATAACAGCATTTATTTCAAACACGATTAAAAAGTTCAGCAAAGCTGAAGTGGTTGTGTACAATTAATAAAATTAGAGCTAACTAATTACAATAAAACTAATATAAAAACTCGACGTATTTACAATAATTTGACCAACAGTTTGACAATGACTTGGTCAATATATTGGCTGCCTCGTTGGTTAGGATAGGATTCATTACCCTTACCAAAAAAACTGATCAATCAATAGTTATGAATTTCTTATTCAAAAAATCAAGATAGCAATGCTACCAGCCATGTATAAAATGCAAGACGTCCTTGGCGAGAAAAGAAGGTTTGTAAAAAAATCTCAACTAGAGGAAAGACAGAGTTGTGTTTTCATGCCAGGTGAACTGTCAACATCTGTAAGCCATTTTCTGGGTTAACAAAAATGAATTGACATAAACCAACAGAGGCTTTACTCTGGAAACTATCTCATTGCATCCAGAAAATTCAGGATAGTGAAACTAGCCGGTGACGAATTTTAAGTCAAAACAGGTGTCCTGCAAAAGGAGACACCTTAACTCCCTTCCTATTTGTCACTATACTGGACTAGGTACTCTGCAAATGTGGCAATGCAGAACTAGGCTTCATTATGGTCCCTCGGTGATCACAGTGACATCATGATGCAGTGGAACAGGAAGAATCCTTAGAAAAGGCCCAAAGTTGATTGAACTTGCTCTGCCTGACGGCCAAGAAAGTCGGTCTATGTATTAACACTACTAAGACCAAAGTTATTAGGTACTTGTAATATTCCTCACTTGAGTCTTCAGCTTGATGGAGAAAATATCGCGAATGTCAACAATTTTCAATATCTCGGTTTATACATTGTGTTGACCAGGAAAGACATCAAGTGCCAGAAAGGGATGATAGAATGGGAACAGCCCCCTTTTCCCAACCAGTTAAAGCCTGACAGACCAGATTCTTTGGCCATTGTCTTTGGAGACCCTAGGGGGACCTCATTTCTAAATACACTCTGTACCACCCAACACATGGTAAGCCAAGACCTGGTGGACACCAAACTCTATAATTTCCACAAATATGCCGTTACGTCAAAGCTAATCAATCCAGAAAATCCCCCTCTCTTCCTCAGAAAATTCGTACTTTGGCACAGGACCGCAAAGCTTGGAAGTGCATGGAGGTCAACTACTGGCATCACTAGGAGCCCCCATGAACACCTCAGCCAAGCACAGAGAGAGTGACATGACACTGAAATCAGGCCACACTACACTTTCCGAAGAGGGACAACTTAAATACGGCAAAAAACTTCCACAGAGACACAAGGATCACAAAAAAAAAAGGAAACCAAGCAACTCTTAATGCTATAATTGTGTGTTCACAAATCAAGGTTGTTAAAGGCAAGACTGTCAGGATAACAAGACACCAGGAGCAATTTCTAGTAAGTAATTGGTACATGTAGGTTGCAGAGAAATTCACAGCAATTGCCACATTTCAGAGACACAACAGCAAGATTTGTTGATGTTGATTAATTTAAACCATTGACTCCCAGGGGTTCCCCATTGACAGAGTAAAATACTAAGTCTGGCCAGTTTAGGCCGGTTTGGACATCAATAGGGTTAATGGGGACATCGTTTTTCAGTGAATTATTTAGCCAACATAAGCATGGCAAAAGATGTGACAAGGGGTCACAGTGCCCGTCACAGCTCTGATGGACCTTAATTAACTTTATGTTTGAAGTGGAATAACAAACCTGTCAGTTGCCCAAGCAGGAGTTCTGCAGGGAGGCGTTGCACTGTAAAATCTGAGGCACGTGTCCCATCATGGCCGTCAAACACACCATAAAGATATGTGTCGTCAACATTGAAATGGAAGCTTCTATCCTCAAACTCATGTTCCTCTCTTCTTCCACCATCTTCTCGATACCTCTGATTTGTTAAGAAACCCACACCTGACAACTTACAAACTGGAAGATCATCTGTCCAATTCTCTGTGGGGCTCTGAGACTTAAAGAGCAAAGGAATTAAGTCATTAAAACAAATTTTATATGCAAGGGAACTGTACAATGTGATTACCCATTTAATCTTACCATATAAATATAAATAAAATTTAATGTTTTATTGTTCACAGTTTATGTTACAAGGGTACTATCCCGGGGGGCACTTTAAGAAGTTCTGGGTGGGGATGTGCCACTGGGACCCTGGAACCCTGGATATCTTAGCAAGATATCGGGAACTAAGCGATCTGTTAAGATCACCGATCGTTTCACATGTACCTCCACAAATGTCATTTATTGCATAACCTGTATGTTATGCAATAAATTATACATTGGTGAGACGGGTAGACGACTAGGTGACCGATTCCGCGAACACCTTTGCGATGTTGAGAAGAATGACAAGGATGCATCTAAGCCAGTCGCTCGCCATTTTAATCTGCCTACATCTAGGTACGACGGAAAGCCACAAGAATCTAGAACAAAAATTCATCTTCCAAATCGGCACCCTTAATCCTCACGCTTTTCATTTAACTAATATATTCCTATTTTTCACGTTGCCATGTTACCACCAATAGCGTAGCTCCTACTCTACTATAAAAACTACACGTAACCCATAATCCCTCGATTCGCTCTGACGAAGGGCTAACGCTCGAAAAGTCAGCTTTTAGAATCTCTGTACGGTGGCCAATTTACATTATCAACTCCGTTGATAAAACCAAATTTTTGTATACCAGAGCTAGTTCAGCTGAATTTTGCTACCCTATACTAGAGTAAACTCCCATCGATTTCCGTCTAAATTCAGATTCTTGACAGTTAATAATATCCAGAGGTGTTTCAAGATAGCCATTTATTGACACTGTTTACGTAAGTTTATGTAAACTTAAACTTTGCCAATTTGAATTTTTTATATTTTTGAGTGGAAATTTCTGGTTTCCTTAGTCTGGTCAGTTCGTAAAAAATGATACCCTATTCTAGACCAAAAGGCTATGATTTATATACTCTATCCTAGAGTAAACTGCTTGAAAACCATACCCTTCACAGTGGGGCATACCTATATAGTCCATATATGGCAGTAGCTCCCCCCCCCCCCGGGGTTACTATCCCCTACCTAGGTAAATCCCCAGCAGTAACTACAGAATAGCATTCTCTGAAGAATGAGTCAGAAATATATACAATAGATGTTATCCTTATTTTATCACATGCAAATAGTTTTCTAATAATTTATAATTATTATTATTGTCAATAATAACAGTAACAATAAAAAAGTCTATAACTTTATTTCAGTCTTTCATGAATTTTGCAGCACTTCTTGGTTTTTAGGAAAAATTTGAGCACTTTCTTTATACTGTGGGCAAGTTTAGAGAAATAGTTGTCTTCAAGAACAGTTTCAGAAGACCAGGATTATTTTATGGTTGTGGAATTGAATACATGTAATAATATTATTGAAACTCGATGAGGAAAGAATGACTCTTGTTAAGGAAATTCATGTTTGCTTTCCCCTTTTCAGAGTGTGAGTCAGTGTTTGCTGTTTGAATACATGCCACACTTCAAAATCTAAAGTAATTTTTGTTTGAAAAACATTGATGTCTTGCTCAGGTCATAATATTTCATAAACAACAGAAGATCAATTCTTTGGTTAAAAAAAGCAAGATTTGGGTGCCATTTGAGCATTATTTTGTTTTTTCTGGAGCAATATTATTTCTTTGTCATTTTTCCAGTGCAATGAGAACCAGTCAAAATGGGGAGAAAATAAATTAAATCAAATGAACACAAGGCAGATCAGCTAAATAAAAATTGTTGGTTTATAGTAAGAGGTGGAAACAAAAGTACTGGAAGAATAACGCTTCAACATAGAATAGAGAACCAAAAAACTCAACCCTCACACGATGTCAATTCAGGAATCAAACCTGGGCCACATTGGTGAAAAGCAAGTTTAAGAAACACACTGGTAAACTTGAGTTCGAGTAAGCATTTAATAAGAAATCGCAATACCAGATCTTTTACAGACTAAATCAATACCAAAGAATCAAAACTATCTGCGGTAATGTAGGGCTAAGCAAAGGAGCAGTAATTGTCTCTATTTACAAGTTCTTCCTGAGTTACTATGGTTAGCAGATAACCACATTTTAGGCGGCTTCATGCACCACAGGCCTTTTTAGAGACATCACTGCCAAACCACCACTTCTGCTGGAGAGAACAGGACATCCACGACACTGGGGACTTCATCCCTTACTCTTCTTGATTAGTGTGTGGATTCTTTAACGTCCCAAGAGGAACTTATGAAGACCGAAGATATTTGTGAGATAGGGCCTACGGTTTATAGCCCTTATCCAAGAAGGCTTGGATAAAATTACAAAGGCAACACTTTCTCCTCAGTTATTTTAAGATCCTGAGTGTTGATCCGGGTTGATCTGGGTTTGAACCTGCAACATCCCGCATGAAAGCCAGATGCTCAACCAACTGACCCACTGATGAACGGTGGTAACTCCCTTACGGTAAGACATTTTAAAGTACACAAACTTCCTGGTCTTTTAGGGTGCATTCGATTGACTCTATTCTGGAATAAGAATACGTGGAGTGATAATTTAAAACGGTATGT
This sequence comes from Montipora foliosa, assembly GCF_036669935.1. NCBI lineage: Eukaryota > Metazoa > Cnidaria > Anthozoa > Scleractinia > Acroporidae > Montipora > Montipora foliosa. The sequence continues at coordinate 8,183,302 of NC_090877.1, read as the reverse complement.
TTGGTGTTTTGAAGCAACAAAGATAATAAACATACCTTTAAAATAGAATTTTAGCGGGCGTTTGACAATTTTCATAAGAATCTCCGTAAAATGGATGAATTTGTAACTTGTATTCCATGTATTCCTATTCCGGAATACGGTCAATCGAAAGTACCCTTAGTTATCAGCTGGACGGTGTGTATGTCTCATCGATACTGTCGAAGTCTTGGGATTTTAACTCGAAAAAAGAGAAAATTAGCACTGGCAGCCCTCTAGCTGATAAATGTACTTACAATGGTGGAGGAGCGTTTCGTTCCCATTAATGATTTTACCTGTTTTATACAAGATGGTGTAGATCGGACTGGAAAAAGTTCCATCTGATCTTCTTAGCCGCAGGAGGCTGGGTCGAGCATCATTCTTTGTGCCCAACCTCCAACGGTTGTGACAGCCTCGTCTCGGTTCCCCTTCGACGCTTGCCACGCGCAGTACATCCTGGCATGAAAAACTTTCTGCTAAAGATGACGTGCAGCTCATCAGAAATCAAATTTCGTACGCGTACGTGCTTAAATGCTACTCACGTGCATCATTTAAGTGTTAATGATTTAAGAGGCATTTTACATACATACCCCTCACAAACATGAAACTTGAAGTTCAATGTATTTTATCACCACATGGAGGTCGAGGAAAGAAAGTAGAATCTTGTTTAATCTTGAGACCTATTGGATATAGAGATGTTGGAGTTTTTTCATACACTTTTTTTTTTAATAAAAATACATTTTATAAGAATATCAAGGCTGATCTGAAATTTGCGAAATTTTAATAATATTTTAAGAATAAAGCAGGGGCTGAGATTTTGAAAAGGATAGATATAATACAATACAATTTTATGTTTTTAACTTAACCGTATAAAATTATTCCTTTCTCTGAACGGCGAAACTAACAAAGCGAAAAAACCTGCACTAGTTGACGCACTAGCTATAGCAAAATGTTCAACGCTAATGACAGTTCGATGAACAGTACATTTAACACATTATTCAGCACAAAAGACAAACTAAACCGCAAAAAAGTATTATGACAAATTCTTTCTTTTAATAACGAAAGCGATGGAGCACGAGTAACGCGATACCGATCTAGATACCAAACACTTGTAATTGATACCCCAATAAATTCTAAAACGGAAATGTCATAAGCTACAATTTAAGAATAATACAAGAATATTTTCAGCCTAAAATCGGCAGAAAAATAAGAATATTCAGCCTGGGCAGGAAAACAACATTCTTTAAAAAAAAAGAGTGTATGCACAGATAGCTTTGCACAGTGTTTGTTCACCGGAAGTTAAGAAGGTGGGACATCCGGTCACGTGGTGTCTATCGCAAGAAAAGTTTGTGACACTCATTTTACGTCGACAAATATTGGACATCGTTGTTTGTGTCAAGGTTGCCTCAAGTAGTCAACACGTACCCGAGCGCCGACTAAGAATTTGAGGTCTGAGGTTATGGGTAAGTGCTGTTCAGTGTGTGTGGCTGACTCGACTACTGATACAGCTCATCATAAACCTTCTCAGCAAACCACAAACACAGTTTCTAGCAGACCGTTCAATCACTCGTATCCACAACACGACGGTAAAATGAACGAACCTCACAAGAACAAAGTTCCTGACAAAGGTGTCATAAGTGGCAAAAACAGTTGTCACGATGTTATAAGAACGTTTCCCCATTTAAAGCAAGAGGTTGATCTTGCAAAGATAAACGCGTTATTTGCAAAGTATAAAGACGATACTGACGACGCTATTCTGGCAGATGGTATGGAAAAGTTTTGTCAAGACTTAGGAGTTGACCCTACGGAGTTCATCGTACTTGTTTTAGCATGGAAGTTCAATGCGTCACAAATGTGCCGATTTACGAGAACAGAGTTCGTCGATGGTTTTGAATCTCTCAACGTAGACTCTATAAAAAGCCTCCAGAATAAATTCCCTGATTTGGAGGCCGAAGTTACAAACGATGTCGAAAAATTTAAGGATTTATATCGCTTCACTTTCAAGTTTGGACTTGATGTGGAAGAGGGGCAACGTGCCTTACCGAAGAACATCGCAGTTCCTCTTTGGAAATTAGTTTTCTCAAAGAACGTACCGGCTGTCTTAGATCGATGGTTTGTCTATTTGGAAAACAGACAACTGAGGGGAATATCACGGGATACGTGGTATATGTTTTTAAATTTTACCGAGGCTATTGATCCAGATTTTGCAAACTACGACGACTCCGAAGCTTGGCCTAGTCTCTTTGACGATTTTGTGGAATCGGAAAGAGAGATGGCAAAACAAATGGCGAAAGATGACTCTTCGTTACTCGAGGAAAAACAGGAAAACGGTATTATCAAAGAGGAAAGTTCGTATTCCTTCTAGACCTTGAATTGTCCATCATGCTTTTATACCTTTTTTGACGTAATCCCCTCTAGCTACAAACGAATCGTCCTTCTTGCCAAACACGAGAACCAAGTTTACATCCAGTCATACAAGAAGAAGGTTTCCCAAACAAGCACTTCACGGTTGTTTTGTTGTAATATTAGAACTACAAAATTCTTTTAG
>NC_090877.1:8160739-8175739 GCF_036669935.1 Montipora foliosa | reverse complement strand
TAATAGAACTAACACAAAGCTCAAACTGAAAGTTACTCTTGAGGCAGGCAAGGTTTCTGTGGGCCCTACCTTGCAACCTCTTGAAACTTCCGGCAGAGACAAAAAAGCAGGGATTGTTACCTAATTATAATGTTTAACCAAATCCAACAGACTTTATTTCTTTCAACCACTTAATGACATCTCCTAAGACTGTTCTTACAAACTAACTGAGGAAAGCTGATGCCCTAATTTAAAAAAATTGGTTTTAAGACTGACAACAGTACCTTTCACAAGGCGTGGCTCTATTCGCAGAATATGCTAAATTTGTTGACACTGATATGTTTTACATGTAGATCCCTTCAGAACCATATTTTGTTTTCTTTAAATTATTTTCTGTACAACAAGACTGAAACAATCAATCATTTGCTCAAAGATAATCACTGACTCAATCAGTGGTTCCTATACCGGTAATATTATCTATTTTTAAACCTTTTTGTGTGCATCATTTAAAATGCTGCCTACACACAATAATCCATCGTTTCACCAAAGTCACTTGGAGGATGAAGTGCTGTTGGCGTTTCCAAATCAAATAATGAAAGAGGAAAATGTTCATCTCTGAATGTTGACAAAGGATCATAGAGATGTGGGGGTGGAGTTCCTTTATGATTGTTGTTGTGCATAACGTCCACATTGCCATGCGATAAAATCTGTGAGTTGGGTGACACACTCAAGTCCAGCCAGTTAAGATTTTCTGTCCTTCCAGTAATAAAATTTGACGATGGAATAGGTATGGAATTCGAGGAGTGGCTTAGTAAGCCTGAATTCTCATCTGCATCGCATGAGTCAATTTTCATAGGAGACATTGGACAAAGATAGTGATCAATATCAGCCATTGCATTGTTATCCAACTGTGGTAGAAATTTGCTGCCAATGGCCACATCACGGCTCACATCTTCACAACTTTTAGATATCCTTCCTGGAGAATTGTGAATTTGAAGAGTGCGCTGACTAAGACATGGTCCAAAGTTAGGTGACTTGCTTCTTGTTTGAGTCAGATGGGCTCCTGGTGAGGAGTATGATGGTGACACTACTCCACCATAAAGTGTTGTTACACTGGTAGTCGGTTGTTGACTGCGAGGCTCTGCAAAACAAAATGACATTATTAAGAATGTATGCCCTTCTGAATTTAAATAGATAGATAGGTAGATAGATAGATAGTTTATTTAAAATTACATCACAGCCTGAGGGCTGAATTACAGTACTTTTTTTATGTCCAATGGTATAAGAAATATAATATATAATTAAAAAATATACAGTCAATAAAAGTGAAGACATAAATAATTCTAATAAAGCTATAATTACAAGATAAATATATTTACAATAGGTTATTAAAAAGCGTTTCTATCCTAGATTAAACAATCTAGGACTTGTGCGAAGACACACTGCATTGGCGGGTCATTGAAAATATAAAAATGTTATTAGTCCTGTTGGTGTTGACAGGAGGCAAAAAGAAAGGCCGATTGTTTCGTAGAATACATTTTGTGATTCTTTTGTGGCAGTACACTGTTTAGTTTATGATGATGATGATAGCTTATTTCAGATGATAGCTTATTTCATGTGGCGATTCATTTAATCCATTGATTCCTGGGAGTGAGACTAAACAGACTCAGATTTTACTCTGTCTAACGCCAGACGATTTTACTCGTCAACTCAGGGCACCTAAGGTGTCTCAGGAGTGAACGCGTTAATGATTTTATCTATTACTGATATCTAAAATAATCGTTTCTTCTTGGATTCTGTAACTGAAACTGAACAGAATTTTACTCTCTAAATTCCAGGGTTCCATTTTGAACTTTGCATTGGTTGCACAGTCTCAAGACAGTTGGAACCACACCCAGCAAAAATAATAATAATAATAATAATATTTAATACTTATATTGCGCTTTTTCTATGAAAATACTCAAAAGCGCATTACAATATTATTAAACTAAATTAAAAAATATATATATATATATATATATTACTCAGTAAAATTACAATATTTACAGTATAAAATTTCCAGAATAATTAATAAAATATAAAATTTTTAAGAATCACAATATTAAATTAAATTAATAAACAATACTTAAAATTGACAATAATGGACTTCTTTGTCACAAAAGTTTCAAGCAGCCTTAGATGAAAAAAATAAACTTCTTTGACTGTGAGTGAGGCAAGCAGTTGTTGGATGTTAATACGTGTACTGTTTTTTTTCCCAACCAAATGTTGCTTTTGCCCTTTCCCTGCTAGAAATGACACTTTCAGATTTTACTCTGCCTAACACCTGGGCCGGGTTTGTTCGAATGCCAATTAACTTAATCCAGGATTAACCTAAACTTTTTTTTCCTGTTTTCAACTCTTTGGTGAAAGTTTCCTTTGTTTATTTTTGTTTTTGAAGATTCACTTCTTCTTATGCAAATGTTTGCCAAATATCAGCGTTGAACAGCATTTGGGAGTAGAGAAATAAACTAGTTGGTTAATTTTTAATCTGGGATTACCGTTAATCGGCTTTTAAACAACCGGACCCAGATGATTTCACTCATCAGTGGAGGCTGAAAGGGTAAAGCGTTTAACAATACGTCCCCTACAACCCTTCTCCTAGATTTTACTTTGCCAGACAGTCAATTTTATTCCTCATTAGAGGCCAGTTGAGGGATGAATGGTTTTAAAGGATGTTGACCCAAGACCGATGTCAACTTTAGAACAGCGAAGCAACATGCTCTTTATTAGTATCCCATTTTTCTGAAGGAAACTTAAGCAGAGGTGTTTCTCAGAAACAAACAGCAGCCAAGGCACTTACTTTTTAGACTTGCCTTGACAAAACTACCTTTGTTTGGCTAAATGTCTTTAATACTACAGAGAGTTTGCTTAAATGTTTGGGTAGAAACTACTACCAAATTAAAAAGGAAAGGCACTTCTGGTTTCCATCCATTGCTTGAAAAACACCTTTGCTTTAATCTCCCTAGTTCTTGATAAACACTAACCTCCAAGTATCTCAAGTATATCATCATGATTAAACGATGGAAAATTCTTTATCATGGCCTAAAGCGATCAAAAGAAAAGAGCATTTAATTATTTGAAATGGTATGAGTGCACCTCAAAAGTCTAAAGGCATTACAGTGGCTAATTCCAAAAAGAAAATTATTTTAGAAACAGAAATTTTAAAAATATATTCTTCCTTAAATGCTAAAATAATCATACATTATAACTTTTTTGGCCATCAAGACATGGCACTGATCAGTACTTGCGAAGATTTGGTGCAAACTGGTTAAAAGAGTGGAAGTTTTAATGTTCAGTCAGGTTTGAGAATGTCACACCAATAGACACCTTTCAGTTAATTCCCAATATTGAGGACAAAAGAATAAGATTGTTTTGCATTTGAAATGTTTGTTTCTCTCAGAGGACAGAGCAACCATTGTTTTGTCCTCCAGATCGGCAATTACTGAAATGGGTCTAAACTAATATTAGTTATGCATTTCCCAAAAGAAAAATAATATTTTGTACTGGTTTAGAATGCAACAGACACTTAACAAGCTCAGAGACAATCATTTTTATAAGGGGTCCAATTAAAAAGTATTTTGCAAGTGCAGCTAAAATATCAGTATGTGAAATGTCAACCAGTACAAAAATCCAAATTAAACATTGCTAGAAATTTCAAATCATTAAGTCCTGAAATTCAAAACAGTGAAAGCATTCGTTTGTTTGCCAAAGACTTAAAAAATTCATCCTTTCTTTGTCATATATACTCTTTGTTGAGCTACATACTTCTTCTTTCCTCTTCTTTTCTTTTTCGTTTGTTTTTTAAAATAATACATTCTATATTTTATGCTGTCCCGTTAATTTGTGTGATGTACCCAATGTTGTCAGGAAGCCTATAGCTCATAAGCCCCCGGCTTCTATATAGGCTTCCTTGTCATTACCGCCTTAAACATATTTTAGTCTATCATCTTTAATTAAGTTATTATTAATTTCTCAAGTGGATTGTTTTTTTTTTAAATTTCTTTTCTTTTATGTGGCTAATGGCAAATAAAAATAAATGAATGAATAAAATAATGAAGGAATGAATGGATGAATTAGGACACCAGGAAACTACCAGCTTAAATTTAATCAGAAATGTAAGCATGCAAGTGAGGAATGGATGGACAAACCTTCTGTAGTTCTTGACTTAATTCCTTGTCCTGAATGACAGAATCCAGTGGCAAGTCCAAGTCATTATGTTTGGGACTGACATCCTTTGTAAAAGAGCAACCACTAACCATCTGATCCTCCAGCCCAACATTCCGATGTTGTTGATGTTGCTTGGCAGCCATGTGAGCCTCGTAGCTTGGTGGGGGAGTAACGTAGGGAGCTGACGGAGAAGACATACTCCGCTTATGAGTTGAAACAGGGAACTGCGGCTCAGACAATGACCTTGGCTTTGTCTGCGGAACCACAATGAAGTAATCATCAGGCGCTTCAGACGGGGACCTTTCAGAGTAAGACCTCTGCATAAGATGAATATCTGCCTTGGAATTCCCTTGACAAAGATTAGTGCTTGGTATTGCCTCCATGCTGCGAGAGAGATGGTCTACTTGTAATGGAGACAAATTTGACAAGTCTGAGTGTTGTGAGCCAGGTGACGGATACGACTCACTCCCTCCATCAAACAGTGGGTGTTGCTGATCCCATGACAGAATTTGACTTTCGACACTTCCTGGGTTAGAGTCTATACTGTCCAAAGAATTTGCTTTTTCAGGATGATCTATATGTGGCTGCACCTGTTGGTGTTGAAAACTAACATTTCCAGGTGTCATCTGCATGCAATGGCTTTGGCGTTGGATGCCATGTGGTTTTGGCTTCTCATCATTAACTTGACTTTGCTCAACAGATCTGCCTTGTAATGAACAGCTTTTGTCCATCAGTGTCTCAGTTTTTACCGTCCCAGTTTTACCGACAGTTGGTATATCCTGGGGCTTCGGCTGTATATTCTGCTGTTGCTGGATATTTAATTGCTGTAACTGAAGTTGCAAATTCAGATACTGCAGCTGCTGCAGTTGCTGTTGTACCTCAGGGGGAACATTGAGCTGTTGTAGACTTTGATTATTTGCCAAGATCTGCATCTGCAACTGCTGCACAGTGTTCAAGTTTGGATTCTGCAATGGTGCGGAATTTGACCTCTGCAGTGGTTGCAGTAAATGTTTTGGAAGACCTAGTTGTGGTTGTGAAATACTTTGGGCAGCAGTTGTTATCTGTCCCTGTGATGAGACCACTACAGGAGATGAAGTACTGCTGCTGTTGGACTCTGGTGAGGAAAGAGCTCCACATTCTTTTAGTCTCTTTATTAAATCAGTCTTTGAACCAAACACAGGAAGACCACGCTCTTTTAGAGCTCTTCTCATGTCAACAACTCGCATATCCTCAATTTTAATGTTTTTGTCAGAATCGGAATCCTTGTTATTTGTTTTGGCACAATTTGCCCCAAGTTTCACATTCTCTGGAATGGATGGAAGCATGCAGTGCTGTGGATAATTCTGGAAGAGCACTTGCAACTGAAGATAAAGCTGTTGTTGCTGCAAAAGCAATCCATAAGGTGAATCTGATGGCAATTCAGACTTCTGCACATCACCGTTGGGTGGCCTGTACTCGTGATACTTGTACTTTTTAACCTTGGACTTCGCTGTTTTCTTGCGAGGCCTCGTCTCCTTCTTAATTCCTGCTGATGAAACTGGCAATTGTGATGGAAGAGGCTGCTGCAGGCCATTTTGTTGTTGTAAAAACAACTGATGCTGTTGCTGCTGCTGTTCCTGTTGTTCTAGTGAATGCTTACGTGTCTGAGCCTGCAAGGATGCCAGAGCCTGCACAGATGATGAAATGCATGTTGAGCCTGGAGAAGATGCAACACTTGGAGGTGATGCAACTATGCTTGGTTCAGGGGAGGGTTCTGGTGAGTCAGTGCTTTCTGGCGACAATGTTTCCTCATAAATTGCAGTGGTATCTGTAAATGGCACAGCCCCCTCCTGCACGGCATGGCTCATTTCTGTACCAGCTTCCAAAATATTTTGCTTAACAAGCTCAAGAGGGCCCGGTCGAAAGGATAATTTGTCATTGAGGTTGTCTTCCAGTTTCTTCCTCTTCAATCTCATCTGCTTGTCAATCAGTGATGGATCCACAGCACCAGGGGTTTCTATTCAAATAACAATACTAAATTTACATCCATTTTGTATAAGGCATTAAGTGGCCCATAAATTGTCATGTCCAAAGGGTTCCACAAAATTCTGATAAGTCGTACAAAGTTCTTGAACTTAATTTGAATTTGGGTTGACTCGCATAAAAAAAATCTGCATTTTACTTAGAAGTTTTACTATGGTAACATATGCATTGTAGTAGGTTGACATGATATAGAAAAAATGTGGCAAAGGAAGCAATGGGGTAAAAATCCTTAAGTCTGTTAAGATGATATTCAAACTTTGGCACAAAAAAAGGCACAGTTATACTGAATTCTAAATTGATGCAGACCACAAACTCTTCATCAACTTAATTCATGTTGTTGGGTTTGGCTCCCACAAAAATATTGGTGTTTGAACTGGACTGAGGCATTGTCACTACCCACCTGACAAAATGTTGACAAGTGTTTGAGGAAAGGAAGCTGTGATTTTTGCTCCAAAGAAGCATTTTTAACTGTGTTTAACCAAAGGCATCTATGCCTTACAATAATAATTAAAATAATTATTATATTAAATAAGTTGCATCAACTAAAGACATTAATAAAATCGGAAGATTGGAAACCAAAGAGACAATTTAAGTAAGTAAATAATATCAAAAACTGAATCATGAACATATTACACTGGAGATACAAATCCTCGTTGCTGAATAAAATTACATATTTCTCATAACAGCAGCCGCATATTAAAACTTTCTTGTAATTGCACAGCATAGCTAAAGAATAAAGAATCTGCATATACATGTACCTAAGAGAGGTCAACCATGTTAAGTACAATCCCTGGAAATAAGTTATAAACACCTCGGACTTCCTTCGCATTAAAAATTGTGCGAAGATGTTCATTTTCAAACGGACAGGGGCGTATTTAAAATATTTGGTGGAAAATATTTTGCTTTCAAAATCTTTTCAACTTGTGCTTTTCATATAAAGATTTAAAAAAACCACTGCGTGAAATGGATACGGTTTCGATGGCCAATATTATCGGTAAGATTATATCACATCAAAGGAAAATAATTTTAACAGTGTGCTTAAATTCGATTTTCCCTGACGGCCTACAGAGAACAGATGCAAGAATACGGTATCAAGAACAAGGGTTTTGTTTTCTGATAGACCGCGAGTCTTGAGCTAAATCATAGAGCTAATTTGCAAACGACATGTTCAAGAGTTCCATGAAACGTAAAACCGAGAGACGAAGTTTAATTCTTAACTTTTACAAAACATCACTTTATCGGCAAAGTTCAGATCAGAAAAAGTTTTGATTGTTACATATCCTGTTGCATGACTACGCATTAGTCACTTGGCGAAAAACAAATTTCTATGGAAAGTTCGCTGGAGGTGTCAATACTATCGAACTGTTATTATGCGGTACCAAGAGTGAGAAATTTTGCAATTTAATTCGAAAATAGCCATATCAAAGAAAAAAGCGAAAATGCTAACTGGCCTCAAGCTATCAAAAAGAGAGGAAGATAGCGGAAACAGCCATTATCGGAATTTTGCATCACGTCACTTCACTCACCTCAGCCAGCTGAGAGGGGCTTTGACATTTCGGACAATAAAATATAGAGCTACACTTTACCTTTCAAAATATGCCTTTGCACAAGTTGACCGCGGGTTGGTCTTCCCCTTATTTTCTTTTGTAGAAGATCACCAGTCTATAAACCATAATAAAAGACGATTGACAAATGTTATCGTTGTGTACTTTATTTATTTACCTCTTCTTTGTATAGTGAATGCAATTTCAAGAAGCAACACACAGGGCGTTTGGACAAAAAAAATCTTCAATACCTTCGCTCTTTCAAGCTTCGTCCTCTGGGAAATAATTGACGGAGCAGCACTGACCGCTAAGAAAACGACAAATACAACAGAAATATTAAAACAGCGAAGACACACTTTAAATAGGTGGCTAGTGACGGCGTACAAACCTGGCATGATTCCTCTGCTCACCAGTTCTTCCCTAGGTCCTCTTTGCGACAGCTTTCTCTCCAGAGCTAAAACGCAAATGAAACACATTTAGTGTTAACAAAAATGACTCGAAGATAACCCTTACAGGAAAAAGCCTCTGGAAATTTGATAACCCCCTTTCTAGCGCACAGACAAAGAGAAAGGTCGCCGAAAAACCAAAATAATATTCGTGGTTGAAACGCTGTATCTCACCGTCTCTGTTGCTCACGAGTTGCTCGTGGCTCATAGACGGTTGCGATTGCGACACTGCCATTCCTTGCACTACTTCAGGCCTTTGGAAATTCCAAGCCATGTCAAATAAGTAGTGCTTTGTTTGAAACTCGAATTACTTTCGAGTGTCTGCGATTTCTTGTGTTTCCTCATACGAAACTCTCTCGTGAACTTTTCGAAAGGGGCAAGGCATGAGACAGAGAACCCGGATGAACGTGACGTCAGACACAAAATTAGAGTGGTCAATTTCAAAATGCCCAAATCAAGTCGATCAAAGGCACATTTGACCTCAACACGACGATACTTCCTATGCAAAAAAAATACGACAAACTACCGCAGTTTTGGTCCGGACCAGAAGTTCCAAAATTATTGGTTCACAACCAAGTCTTGTATCTTTAAGGTCATTCTTGTATGTTTAAATGGTCAGTGCCCCGATTGGTCAATTTCATTTGGAGCGTGACACATAACTGCGCGTGCAATTTTTTCGATACTCTTTCGAATGTGCCAATGATTTCAAGAAACTGATCTTCAATTGGGAAATTTTTACAAAAACACGACAAATTTACCGTTTCCTACATCGCAAATCACTCTTGTAGTCATTAGATGTTGCAGGAAATGCATAATTTCCTTCCAAGTTTTCTTGTTTGTCGGTGTCTCGGATATGTCTTCTTCCAATGGAAGTCCGTCTCTATCAGAGAATGAATCAGAGATAAGCAAATTTTTCTTCATTCCCAAAAATCTCTGATTTTTATGCAGGAGGGGTAAATCTATATTTGGTCATAACTGAAAGAGTTTATTTGTCTTGCAGGTCACGCCTCGAAATGTTAGCGGAGCTTCAGTTCTCCATTGTTTGACATGTGATTTCCGAAGGCTTTCAACCCGATTCAACGTAATTTTTAATACCCTTATTTTATTTACATAACAACGCGCGAAAATATCTAAATCCATTGGTGAATTAAAAAGTGGTATCATAAATGCTTCTGTGATATGTATTCTTTTCGACACAAATATAAACATTTAAGTTAATGGAAATATATACAAGCGATTTTAGAGAGGATGTGTGGAAAAATAACACATTTTTTTCTCCGCTGCCCCACCTTTATATCCATTGTCAACTGCCATTGAAAAGTTGGGGATCCTTGAAGCCTTGGAATCATAGGGAAACCAAATTTAATAGATGGAATCCTCTCGAGGTATGCATGAAAGGAGATTGTTGCGAGTCGATGCCATCAGGTCACAGACAATTTCAGTTTCAATGAAAACAACGTCATCCAGTCAATTTTCCAGCCAGTAATTCGATACCTCTACCAAAACAACGTAGACGTCACACCATGCATATCCTTTTTTTTCGCCATTGGTCTCGTCAATTATATGTTTGGATAATTAAAACACTTTTCTCGAGTGCACAGTATTTTGTGAGTAAAAATTACTAAATTATTTTGCATCTAAAGAAGCTGGCATTTTATACTGTAAGTTATTTTTACACCGAGAGCTAATTTCCGTCCAAAATCCGATTACATTTCGTTTATTTCGGTCACCTAGGTGAAACGAGTTCTTTATTCTGACGTCTAAAGAGCTAAAGCTTAATATGCACAACAGATGTGCTAGCGCACTAGCGTACTACCAAAAATCAAAGAAAGTTTTTTTGATTTTTTCTCAAATTCTTTCGGCGGTCGCAAATTCTATTCGGTCGGGCATTTTAAGTGTAGGACCAGAAGATTTAAGAGGAGTTTTTTCCCGACAATGGCCCAACATAATAGACCAATACATTTAAATCGTTATTTCTTAGTCCTTGACATTCCCTCAAACAATCTCAATTTTGTTAATACATTTTAGAGAGCTTCTGATAGCTTTTCATGACAGTATTTTTAAAATACATTGTCTGTTACCTTACAATACAATACATACTTAATTGATAAGTATTTTAAGACTTAGACTGATATATGCTTACTTTAGTACGATCGACGACGCTCCAGCGCATTGAAAAGTCTGAAAACGAGCATTTGAAATTGTTGACAAAAATGACAGTTGTTATTCGCCGACCACTTTAAAGCGGTAGCCTATTTACCCGAATCTGTCTCACTTTATGGCAAATGGAATAACAACTCTTGTTTTTAGATATTTTCAACAGGATCGAACGTGATATTTTACCCATTATTAAAATAATAAAAGGAAGTATGCGGCGAAGCCAAACCCTTTTCTGACGGGAACTTGTCGGGACTTTCATCATAAGAAATTTATTCGGGGTTAACTTTTTTGATACTGATAATGTCGGACTTAACAGTGGGAGATGGGTTGAACTAAGGGATTGGTCACACGTGACCGGATCAAATTGGTCAGATTCAATCACATGACGGACCATTGGTTCACACGTAAGCCTGAGTTTAGGTTATGTATCGGGCTATCATGCCTCTATACGTACTTAACTTAAAATACCTTAAAATAAACACCCCATAATGTAGAATTATGACCAAAGAGCAAAAATAATTCTATATTAACTTACAATCAGTGGATGATAGAGTAACAAACTGTTAAAATAAGATATATTATTCTTCGAGGAAATCGAAATTGCTTCGCCAAAAGGAACCGGTTTGGCTATGATTTATATTCTAGAGACTACACCCTACAAATTAAACTAGATCAAACCGTGAGACTAAAAGGATTCTAGCATCGTATTAGCCATTAATTACACTGACAACTGAGTTGACCATTTACAACAAGCGAGTGGTCTGATTGTTTGAAGTGAAACCGTCAATATATATATATATATATTTTGTAAACTAAGTACCAATATTACAAACTACAATACCGGTACATACAACGGATACAAACTTTATTTAGCTCGGATTTCAGAGTAGCCTTGAGACTAATATCTCCGAGCAAATGACACTCAGAAAAACGCCCTTCCAATAACAACTTTAAGAATCTCAACTGTCCGGAGGCAAACTAGTGAGCTATTTTACAAGTGCAACCGAGAAGTTGAACCAGGTTAAATTTCAACAAGAGAAAATGAGGGGACAGAGAGGGAGGCTCCCGGTCCAGCCCTTGGGATATGTCAAGTCCACGAAAGTTATTTTTAGACGAGCGGAAGTCCTTTTACTAGCGGAAGTCTGTCTTCCGAGGCGTCTGCATGCAGGCCAACCTCGATCTGATGTTTGAATGGATATGAATCTTCGTCACCCTTTCACGTACGCCGCCATTTTCTCTTTTTACTAAGAACCTGAGAGCGAGGCAAGACTGTTTGCGGACGTCTCGGAAGACAGACTTCCGCTCGTCTGAAAATAACTTTCGTGGACATGACATATCCTGGCTAACACCCTGAGCCTCCCTCTCTGTCCCCTCATTTTCTCTTGATTTCAACTATTATGAACTAGTGGTCAGAGCGGGTCTTGCATCCGAGATCTCCAGGCCTCAAGGCAAGCTCCATGAGCCTCACTTCCTTCCGGTGCGATATTACTTTATAATACCACTGGATCATACCACTCAATATTGTTTGCTATTTCCCTAAATGCAGGCTTAAAATATTGGGGTATTTACTAGTATCACTCAAGCTATCCCGATCAGGAACCAAGTCAGGTTGCGGGATTCGGGGTTAGTACGATAGTGGGTTCAGTTTCAGCTTCACGTGTATTTTAGTCTTGAGTCCTTTGGAGTACAAGTACTTCAAGAACTCGTGCTGTAAGCAAATATTGTTCTGTTAAAAAAAGTATAAGCGGTTTAGAAGTGACGCTAGAACAGACAATATCTTGCACAATCACGGCTACTCTCTGCGTCATCACATCGCGGAAAATCAGGATAATCTCTATAAACACCAGCCTACTTATAACGTACAAAGAACGGCTTGCGTACAGGCCTACCGTATCGCGTAAGAAGATTGACTCGTCGCATTTGTTTCGCGAAACCGAGTCAACGCGCCTTTTTTCCAATAATACTACAGGACGGCTCATTTACGAAAACACTTGAAATATTTGCTCAATCTTGATATGATACATTCGCGAATGTACTGAAAGTGATGTTACATGTGAACCTCATTGAAGCAAAACCATGCTGAGAGATCAACTTTTAATTTCGATGTTGACTGGGTGATAATCGGAAAAAAATCCGAGGGTTGCTTTCCGGCAGTAATCGAACCTATGATCTTCGAGTCTGATTATTCGTTCGGAATACGGGAAGCTCTACCACTGAACTATATAGCTCAGTGGTAAAACTTCCGAATTAGTAATGGGAAGGTCGTTGGGTGTACTCCTGAAAACTCTGGGATTTTTTCCGAGTGTCCCTGAGTCAACAACGAAATATGAAATCCAAAGCCGAAAAAGGACCTGAAAAATTCAGGTGGCTTTAGCGGGATTCTAACCCTTAACCTCTACGAAGCCAGTTTGTGCAATGTTCTATTAATTGAGCTATGAAGCCTCTCAGTTTAATAGGAGCAGGTCACTTTTTTGGGCTCATGTGTTCCCGTGAAAGGATTGATGAATGAATGAATGTGGCTGAGGATGCACATCTTTTTTTGCCTAAGTAAAGAGACAGTTATGGATCAAATTTCTCCCTAGAGAAATAACAAGACGTCTGAAATCTGGCTTAAAATCTCTGACGCGGTTACCACCACCATCAGCGCGTCTCAAAACCCACTCAATGTGGAGGCGGTTAATTTGCACTACATTTGCAGTCGATTTGGCTCGCGAAGTCAATGGCGGGTTTGAGTCGCAAATGTATTCTCTGCCCTATAGCAGAAAAAAAAAAAAGGATTATTCAGTTGTGATTGTGTGTTATATACTTATGAGAAATATCACTTACAGATTAAGACAACCTTGAGGGAGTGTTTTTGTTTATCTTACCGGGCGCGAGGTGTCTGTGTGTGTGTTGGGGCAAGGGGGGTGGGGGTGGTGGTGGTGATAACGGGGGTCAATTATAAAGGTACCTTCCCTTCTCTCCCCCTCCAGAATCAAAATGCTTAAGCTTTGAATATTCATGCCAGATAGATCATAACTAATGCTCTTTACAATGCCATAGCCCGAGTCAATTTCGTCTAACATCAACGAAAAACAACTTTCAGAGGAAGGCAAACTGACAGGAATAATGTTTATCTTTGCTTTAATTATCTATTTTCGCTGCACGGAGCGAGCGCTGCGAGCGGGCCGCAACATATTCTGGATTCATGATAAGGTCCTGGTGGGACGAATTCTCGAATTCACCACTTTTTCTCAGAATGCATCATACTTAGCCAGAATGCACTGCGCCATTCACCAGTTTTTACCAGAATGCATTGCATTTTAGCAGAACGCCGTCAAACGCCCTGGAGATGAGCTCTTGGAAACAACACAGTGAAAGAGTGAAAACTCACAAGAATTCCAGATCTAGATTAAGTTCCTCACATATAAATCTCATTGCACAAAGTTCTGCCACTAATATTTCAGTGTTCAGAAACATACTGTCCACTTCCATACTTCGAAGTGAAGTTATTAGTCTCGCCCCACGGGGCTTTTCACGACTGATTTACAATGCTTCAGTTGTGGGGGACTTTAGCCAGACTGCTTGTTACGCAGTTTGCAAGTTATTTTAGGAAGTGAAAGATACCCCTGACTAGATTAGGTCAGATCACAACACCGAATGTCCCATACTATTTGGTTTCCAACAAGGGCTACAGTCCTTATCCGAGAAGACTTGAAAGTCTAACCATTTGCGGGTGTAGTTACAACTGGCCGCACTTTCTCCTCAGTTATTTAAAGACCCCGAGTGTTGGTCCGGCCGGAGTCGAACTCACGACCTCCCGCATAGCAGCCCGATGCTCAACCAACTGAGCTACCGGTGCGCAGTCAACCATTTCCACAAACTGCATTTATAAACTGGCCACCCATTAAACTTCCGAACATCGCAGGGAAGAATGACCTCATCTCCAGTGTATTCAATCTTATTGCTTTAGTTTACAGTTCGACTGCCACAGGGAAAAATACCTTATGCCTTAACTCACTTCTATGTACCGATGCTTTGTTTACCAATGCTATACTCTTTTTTTTTCATAAGAATGCATTTGATAAGAAAATCGATACTTAAATTTGCGAAATTTTAATAATAAACCCGAGGCTGAAATAACGATATAATTTTGTGTGGTAAAAATCTGTAAATACTATACAATTACACGTTTTAACTTAACCGTATAAAATTATTTCTTTCTCTAAACGTAGTACAAAATCGGCGATGGAGCACGTTCACCTTGATAAAGTCTAAAACAGAAATTTCATTTAAGAATAATGCAAGAACATTTTCAAACAAAAATCGGCTGAAAAACAAGAATATGAATTCAACCTAGGCCAGAAAAACAAGATTCTTAGTTTAAAAAAAAGTGTACATGAATCAGTAGAAACAGAATGTTCCGCAGCATTAATATCTGTTAGATACACTACTTTTACAAGGGAGCTCGAACACACTTCCTAATGTCTGATTACTGCTACTCTATTTTTACACGTGGATTGTTTTGAACTTTCAAATATTATTTTGTCTTTGAAACTGCCAGAGGGAGTTACCCTGAACGAAATCTTATCAGTTTCAGTTTCAGTTCACACGAGACAATTGAAGAGTTCATAAAACATAGTTGTGACACTGGATCAATGAAT
>NC_090877.1:8148239-8155739 GCF_036669935.1 Montipora foliosa | reverse complement strand
CGTACGCGACCACAAGCAATACCGCTAGCCATATTTACCATGAGAAAAGCAACTCGCGGGCTCCTATGAGTATGGTGCTCCGCTTGGCGGCACTTCGGGCTGCCGGAGCTTCGCTATAAACTAACCAATTAGAGTAGTACAGTCCAATTCCATTTTTTTAATACTTAAAGTCTATTTTTTTCATAATTACTTGCAGGCTGTTAACTCTACTTATAACTTAGTGTTGTGCATCCATTCATCGAGATCAGACATAAAGTAATCCCAATATGAATAACAGTGTTGACTGCAGTGACAAAACTCAACTTCACCAAGCCGCTATTACAGGGAGTACAGAAGAAGCGAAGAGACTTATCTTTTCTGGTGCCGCTGTAAACGCTCAAACGAGGCGCGGTCGCACACCCCTTCATTACGCTGCAGAAAATGGATATAACAGGATAGTGGTCCTTTTGTTGATGTCAGGGGCTCAGGTCGACCTCCCAAACAAATGGGGAAGGACAGCTCTTCATTACGCTGCCAGTAAGCACAGAGTGGAATGCGTACAAACCCTAATTAATAAAGGAGCTGACCTTAATTGTCAAGACGTCGATGGACAGACACCACTATACCATGCGGTGGCTGCGGGTACATTGCTGTCTTTTGAAGAAGTCAAGAATCCTGAAACGCAAGTGCGACACACTGGAGTGTGTGACACCTTACATTGTGGTACTATGGGGCGTGACTCTAAAATGCGAGACGTCGAAGCATGTGACATTCGTCACACCACACTACTTTTGATAACGCAGGGAGCGAACCCAGATATTTCTGACAAAAGTGGAATTACTCCACTTCATGTAGCTGCTGAACAAGGCAACACGGAGATTTGCGTTCAGTTGATAAAAGAGGCAAATGCGCATATTAACGCCATCGATCAACACGGTGCTACCCCGTTGCACTATGCCTACTACCAACGTCATAGGCATATTGCAAAACTTCTTATTTCTCACGGTTCTTGTTCCACCACGGAAGACAATTCTGGGCTGTTCGCGGGAACATATTTAGAAAAGCGAAGAAACGATGGGCCTGATATCGAAAGCAATGCATCAGAGATTGTTCCAATAAAAAACGTGGACGAAATAAACGGAGGGTCATTCTTGACCGGGGAGATTGATTTCAGCTCGTTACTTCTAAAAATAGATGAAACCGAGGGTGTAGGACGCGTTAAGCAAACGGAGGAAGTACAAAAAATAGAACGTGACATTCGTCATTACATTGAAGCTACCTTGCGAGAAATGGTATGTGTTGAGCCCAGGCTACGTTACGTTCTGGTTAAGGCCGGAAGCACTGCTGAAAATACAAAAGTTGGAGAGCCAGATGAACTAGATTACATGTGCTGCTTGAGTGATCTGTCGAACGTCAGCTTTCCTTGCATATCTCACGATGACCCACCTGGACACGCGAGAATTAAAATTCAAAGTCATGGGCTGAGAACTTGGGGAGATTTTGTGAACAAGGACGGCTTCGTAGAGGCAAAGAAACTCCACCAATGGTTTCATTTCGTTTTTGACCGATTCTCGGAAATTTCTGATCTCACGGCAATGAGTACCTGTCTTCACAAGATGCGCGATTATACGCCCCGCCCTGAACTTGGGGTGACTGTGGACATGTCCCAGACTAAGCCTGGATCACGGTTGTATTTCATGTGGAGAGGGTGTCAGTACAAACGACTGATTGTCACGGTGGATCTCATTCCTGTGATTGAAATCCTTGGTTGGCCCCATGGTGCCCAAGTGCCCCCGCAAAAAGGTTGTGACCGGTATCACGTAATCCCTAAAGTATCCCCAGCAATTAGAACAAATCTCCCGGTAGGACTGTTTTGGCGTATTTCGACCGCCTTGGCGGAGAAATGTTTATTTAACGGGATGGAACCTCCAGAACGTGTTTGCTATAGAGTATGTAAGTCATTGGTACATCTTCCCGACTCAAAAAGACTTTTATCTTCTGTCGTTATGTCCTTCTCAGGGTCTCTTGCTAATGTAAATGGAGAGAAAAGAGAGTCTGGGGACGAGGATTACCCTGTGTACTCAACAGCCGATGACATTCAACGACTGTCGTTCGTTTTGGAACAACTGATGCCGTACAAACAATGTGTTCACTCGTATCATCTCAAAATGGTACTTTTTAGACTGCGAGACAAAAGAAGGGAAAGGTCTGATTGGACGTGGCGCAGGGTCGGTCCACGGGTACTGGAAATATTAAACATGCTTTTAAAAGAGCTTAAACAGAGTTACGTTCCGTCATTTTTCCTTCTCGGCTACAACGAGTTAGACATTTGGATGCCAACAGAATAAGACCTGCAATGGCTTGTTCATGCGCATGCGCAGAATCCCCTTGTAACACGTGCGAATGCTCGAAAACTTGAGTCAAGACTGCAAAGAGGATGAGGACAAGGTGAGGGAAAGCCCTGCGCGGTTAGTGCAATGCTGGGCAGAAGTTTTTACGCTTTGCAAAACACCGCTTCTCCGCGCCTTAAAACAAGCTACAAACGCCTATCAAACAGGCTGTTTTACGTGCAGGGTTTGAATTCTGTCTCAGAAAGAAATAAAAATTTAACACAGCCCAAGTCCCCCACCGACACATGCAGCATGTTGATTTACGCTCGTGGAAAGGGAGCTTGAAAAATCTTCCGCTGCACAAGCGTCTAGTTCATTGGAAACTAGCAAACGATTGCAGTTGAGAGCAGTACCAAATCTTAATTGCAAGATTTTATTCTCATCCCTTCACGTTTCTAAGTTACAGCAATGAAAACTTCGCCAAAACAATTTGCCGGTACAATGTAGCACGCCTTTGGCACCAACATTTTATATAGGAGAAACCAAAATATCAGAAACATGATACCCTAAGCAAAAATCCACTAATAGTTATACCCTGGAGCCATTTACCCCGCGTGTCCCTTTGTTAAACCAGTCCTTGGTCCATCATTGCTTGAGCCACTTTAACAAATCCACCAATATTAGCTCCTTTGACGTAATCTACCGATCCGTCTGGTAGCTTGCCATACCTTACACACTGTTGATCGATATCCTTCATGATTTTTTGTAGTTTGGCGTCTACTTCCTCTCGTGTCCAAGCCGATCGCAGGCTGTTTTGGCTCATCTCTAAACCGGAAACAGCCACACCTCCGGCATTGGATGCCTTTCCTGGAGCAAACAACACTTTGTTCTTCTGAAAGATTCGCACTGCATCTGGCTGAGTAGGCATGTTTGCACCTTCTGCAACCAAACAGCATCCATTCTTCACGAGCTTCTCGGCGTCTTCTTTGCTAACTTCGTTTTGCGTCGCACAGGGAAGTGCTATGTCGCATTTAACAGACCAGGGGTTCTTTCCCTCCAGATAGGTCACGCCGTATTTATCAGCATACTCACGGATGCGACCTCTCTTCACATTCTTCAGCTCAAGCACATAAGCCAGTTTCTCTGCCGTGATGCCATCAGGGTCGTGAATTGTCCCATTCGAGTCTGACAACGTGATAACCTTGGCGCCGAGTTGAGTGGCTTTCTCGCATGCGTACTGAGCGACGTTTCCAGACCCGGAAATGGCAACCAGCTTTCCCTTGATAACATCACCTTTAGATATCAGCATGTATTGTACAAAGTACACCAAGCCGTAGCCAGTAGCCTCTGGCCTCAGCAAGCTTCCTCCCCATCCGATACCTTTCCCAGTCAACACGCCAGTGAACTCGTTTCGGATCCTCTTGTACTGACCAAACAGGTAGCCGATCTCTCGACCTCCAACTCCAATGTCCCCAGCGGGCACATCCGTGTCGGGTCCTATATGCCTTTGAAGCTCAGTCATAAATGATTGACAGAAACTCATGACCTCGCTGTCTGTTTTCCCCTTGGGGTCAAAATCCGAACCACCCTTACCACCCCCCATAGGAAGAGTTGTCAGGCTGTTCTTGAAAATTTGCTCGAATCCTAAGAATTTTAAAACTCCAAGATTGACTGTGGGATGGAAGCGCAGGCCACCTTTGTAAGGACCGAGAGCAGAATTGAACTGGACACGAAATCCTCTGTTGACGTGAATATTGCCTTTGTCATCTCTCCATGGAACTCTGAAGATAACTACTCTCTCTGGCTCAACTAGTCTTTCCAAAATTCTTTGTTGGGTGTATTTCGGATCCTTTTGAATAAATCCCCATACAGAGCTCACAACTTCTTCTACAGCTTGCAGAAACTCACTCTCTCCTGGGTTTTTTTGTTTTACAAAATCCATGAAGTCCTCTACGTTGTTAAACCGTGCCATTTTTCACAACGTCTGTCAAAAGGAGAAAAAAGAAATTGAGTAATCACGAAAAAAACATGCTCGGTGAAGGGGGTATTTCTGAAAGCATCGTTTATGCTTTTAATGTCGATCGGACAAAGCAATGAAAGTGTCACTCGCCTCTAAAGGACTGAATGAAGTTGTGTGCCAAAGTTACAATTTTTTTATCTGGTAGTTTTTAGACGTAGGCCGAGGTTATCCGAGGTTGAGAATTTAATAATAGACCTTATCATTCAACACATTGTGATAATGTCCAAACATGGTCATAGCGCGCTCAATATTCGTCATGTGTAATTTTGTGTCGCGAAGGAAAATGGTAGTTTTCCCAGCTTTTTTTTCCAATAAACGTAGAAAATTGTCCTTGTCATCAGTGTGTTGAAAAACAAAACAATTATCCCTCTCAATCTTGCCTGATTTTAGTCAACTCGGCCTACGGCCTCGTCGGCTAAGTATCAGGCGATATTCCGCGCGATTTGGAGGAGGCTAATGCGGGGAAATATATTAAAATTAAAAAATGTTTGCAGTTGAAAAGATTTCCCCACATTAGCCTCCATTGCAGGCTAGTTCCAGTCCAATACTGAAATTACGAATATGATCTATTACGTTCAACTTTGGGAGAACGCATTTTCTAATCTTGGATATCCTATGAACAGGGTGGGCTTTCGCAAGTTTTTCGTTCGTCTGCTTTTTCAGCGGCATCTTGAATTACGTCATACCTGCATGCGCATATTGGTTTTGATACGGTATAGGGGAAAATTAGTGACTGATTTCAAGAAACAGTCTCGGTCAGAAATGTTGTAACACAGACGGCAATTTGCCGCCCTGTCATGCAGGCTACAACTATTTATGACCAAAGTTGAAGCTACCGTGGACAATACTCCAGTCGGTGTACGTTGGATCAAACTGGCTTGATCTGATCGGCGTAATTACAAATTGGTAAACTAAATATTTTGAGCAAGAGCCGATACAACGTAGATTTGATTTAGTAAATCACCAAATGAAATCCTCGTTGCATCGGCTCTTGCTAAAATATTTAGTTACCGATTTGCACAATTCTCGACAAGTTACAGGAACATAAACGAAAATGCCACTTCAAAAGATAACTTTGCAATAATAGATATGTTGCGACTATACCATCTTCTTCACGATATACAATAAGGGCGAACTATACTATTTATAACTGGCCATTAGTACGAACAGTTTTTACGTAAATCCTAGAAAATGGACGAATCAATGTTGTATGCTGCGGTTTTCGCCAAATGTTTTTTCTCGTTGCCTTGCACAGAACGGCGAGCAAATGTACTAAAAATGTGTGCAGCTCAACAATTTTTCCTCTTTTTTAAACCAAAAATTAGGGAGTTTAAGCAACGACGACGGCTACGGCAACGATGACGCCACAAAGCAAGAATATTATTGGTTAAAAAAGGAAAAAGTAAACGTGCTGCACGTCGCAGCACGCATTTCCGTGCATTTCTTTGCCGTAGTCCAAAAACAACAACGTGAAATCACCAAACTTTTCTGGCGCCCGCTAACGCGGAAACAGTGTTGCAAAAGCAAAGGTTTCCCTGTTTGTGGCTCCACGAAAGAATCGCTGCGGAAGCAAATTTTACTTCCCGTGAAGCGAAAATGTTCCTGAATTTGTTCTGAAACATTTTGCTTCCTCAGCAAATGTTCCCTCGTTTGTGCACCATGTTGTGCGTTTGTGCGTATGTTGCCACGCTCACCTTCGTAAGACTCCGGTATCTTTAAGGAGTATTTTTGAAAACCCCGCCCTATGATATATGGGGATGCCCCCGGGGGGTTTGCGGGCGCCTGTAGGGTATGGACGACTATGCGAGCATGCACCAACGAACCATTCATTTTCTATTCTTAATTGATAACCGTTCGTACCCATCCAGTTATAGGATAGTTTGCCCGTAATGTACGACGTAAACAAGATAGCAGAATGGCGAAATAATACTTTACGATAACCGTAAGAGATTTTTGTCGCCCCCTCACTCAATTTTTGCCAATCGATAGACTTTGCGCCACCATGGGAAAGGCCAATTTTCTTTGACCTTATATAAACGAAAGATAAAATTACCTTGGAGATGCTGTCAAATCAATCATAATATGTTCACTGACGGGTGACTCGTCGGGACAAGAGTCCTTTGTTTTATTTATTGTTTACAGGCTTATCTAGATCGTAATTCAAATGGGGGTGTGTCATGGCGGGTGTCTTCGAAGGACAGGCATCTGTCCTTCAGTTAAGGAACCAATAGAAGCCATGAAAGTTCTTAAGGGACATCTTAGTTTTTTTTCCTAAATCGGACTTTGTTTTTTTGTGTTTTAAAGTCGAAGTTGGTTTTTGCGAGCATTTAGCTTTGCCTTTCCGAAAATCGGAGTTTGTGTTTTGAATTTAGAGAATTTCCGAAATTGGAGATTATGGAATATACGCCAAATGCCAGAGACACCGAACACTCGCTGACGATGATCGTCAAATGCAGTCAAGCAACGTTGTCATTTGCTTGTTTGTTCGAGTTGTTGTCTGACTTTACCACAAACGATTTGTAATAAATAAAGCCAGAGTCGCACAGGAACTTCTGGAACTTGTCAGCAATTACAATATATTGGGAAGTCAAGGGCTCGAATCAAACTTTTCAATAAAAAATACAACAAATGTGGTTTTGAAATGTGGAGCTCAGCGAGTCTTCAGTGTCTCTAGGAAACAAAAAAATTTGGGGAAAAAAAGACACTCCGACCCTGACCATGACCCCGACCCCGGCCCCGCGTTTTGGCTACTATGTGTGTCGTGGAGTTTTATTGCTTGTAAGAAAATCGCGTCAGAAATCTTAAACCCTTTGCATTTGAAAATGGATCTAAGTGAATCTGATAAATGGTGGACTTTCTGGTATGTCAGTGACTATTTTGTGCAAAATAAATCAAGGATACGTCAACAAAATAACGAAGAAACCAGGATTTCCTGTTTATTCAAGTATCTCCTTGGACATTTGGCTTGCATGCATTATCATAATTTGCTCGTCTTTGAAAACCCGTTTACTTAAACATGCAAATAATGACTGATCGAGCTACACAACGAAGATGAACGAGAAGATATCGTTGACGTCACCTATTGTCATTAATGTGCCAACCAGAGCCGCATTAGCTGTCGAAACAAATCGGGGGTGGAAGCTGAATAATCGGACCTCGATTATTCATTAT
>NC_090877.1:8135739-8140739 GCF_036669935.1 Montipora foliosa | reverse complement strand
CATGAGGTGCTGAAATGGAGTCAAACTGTCTTTTAGCAACAGGGCGTTATCTGATACATCTAGTTTTGTTCATACGTTCCGCTTATAGCCCAACTGTCTTGGAGTTGTAATCCCGTTACAACACTCGGGACCTTAAAAGTAACATTGCGTAATGCGGAGGCCTGTATAATTCGTCGGTGAGGTCAATAGATGAATTTCAAATTTAAGCTGCGTGGCATTTTAGAATGAAGAGGATTTAAGTTGTCAAACTTAACAGTCATTTCCAGGTTTGCTTTTTGTTTCTTTGAAAAGATGTTAAAAGATCGGCTTTCCAAAACAAGCGGTTGGCAGTTTTACAAATCGTTGTTCGGGCCCGAAAAGTTTTCGGGACTTTCAAAAAACAGACCTCTGAACACTGGATAGAGTCCTTCCATACGCCTTATTCCAAAATGGCTGCCATTTAATTATTATTTTGTTTTTATTCAAATTAGCCCTTGATGCCTCGTTCTTAAGCTTAAAATTCAAAAGAATATTTTATCTTGAACGAGGCAACAAGGGAAAATTTGTATCCGCATAAATCAGCGACCATTCTGGAATAAGCTGTATACAGGTCATCGCGGTTTTAACTTCAGTTCACACAGCCGTACACAGTGACACCAGCAATGGATGGAACCAGGAGCGCCTGACTAGGAGCCTCCCTGTGCATTATATCCTTGAGTCAACATTTCCGCGTATCTTTCTATTTTTAGATTAACCCTTCAGCTATTTTTGTCTTTGTTTAACAATAACTTTATTTTGATTTGCCATTCTAAACAGTGGGCATAGAGCCGAAGAACTCGTTGCGTTCTAAAAATAGAAAGTTGATTTATAGGGCATGTATGGGTGAGGCAAGCTCCTAATCATGGGCTGCTGTTGGAACTCACAAACCGTGTTCAAGGGCTAATAATTCACGCAAGCCCATATATAAAGCAGAAACCATTGTTAACAATAGGTTGGTGTTAGCGTGTGTCACCTTGCTTTTATTGTTGTTAACAAATGACCATTTTTTAATTCTCACGGCTGGACTGGATCTACAATAGCATAAATTGGAGGCTAATGCGGGCAAATTAATTTGTGTGCAAAAAGATTTGCCCGCATTAGCCTTCATTTCATACTAGATCCAGTCCAGCTGTGAGAATTCGAAAATGGTCTATTGTTAGCTATTCCTTGGACGTCTATTGTTTATTTCCATATGTGGTGATTTGGGCTAACATGGCGTTTTTGCCAAGACAAGTCACCACGGGGGGGGGGGGGTGGTCTGGGCCCATTGTAACTGGCCATGATTATTAAACGAAATTGCGGCTAGTGAAAACCAACATTCTGAAAAAATAAAACAACAACAAACGAACAGAACGCGACACTCAACAGTGTATCTTTTGATTTTAGTGTGAAATAGAATTCAAGTATAAATCTCCTGAGGAATTCATAAATTACGTTGCAAGAAAGAATCCAGGAGAGAAGGAATTTCACCAAGCGGTGGAAGAAGTTGTGAGATCAGTGTGGGAGGTGATGGATGAAAATCCGAATTATAAACGACTAAACATCTTGGAAAGACTAATTGAGCCAGAGAGAGTTGTCATCTTCAGAGTTCCATGGAGAGACGACAAAGGCAATATTCACGTCAATCGAGGATTTCGTATTCAATTTAATTCTGCTCTCGGTCCTTACAAAGGTGGCCTGCGCTTCCATCCTACCGTCAATCTTGGAGTTTTAAAATTTTTAGCATTCGAGCAAATTTTCAAGAACAGCTTGACGACTCTTTCCCTGGGAGGAGGAAAGGGTGGTTCAGATTTTGATCCCAAGGGAAAGACAGACAGCGAAGTCATGAGTTTCTGTCGATCATTTATGACTGAGCTTCAAAGGCATATAGGACCCGACACGGATGTGCCCGCTGGGGACATTGGAGTTGGAGGCCGAGAGATCGGCTACCTGTTTGGTCAGTACAAGAGAATCCGAAACGAGTTCACTGGCGTGTTGACTGGGAAAGGTGTCGGATGGGGAGGAAGCTTGCTGAGGCCAGAGGCAACTGGCTACGGCTTGGTGTACTTTGTACAATACATGCTGATATCTAAAGGTGATGTTATCAAGGGAAAGCTGGTTGCCATTTCCGGGTCTGGAAACGTCGCTCAGTACGCATGCGAGAAAGCCACTCAACTCGGCGCCAAGGTTATCACGTTGTCAGACTCGAATGGGACAATTCACGACCCTGATGGCATCACGGCAGAGAAACTGGCTTATGTGCTTGAGCTGAAGAATGTGAAGAGAGGTCGCATCCGTGAGTATGCTGATAAATACGATGTGACCCATTTGGAAGGAAAGAACCCCTGGTCTCTTAAATGCGACATAGCACTTCCCTGTGCGACGCAAAACGAGATTAGCAAAGAAGACGCCGAGGAGCTCGTGAAGAATGGATGTTGTTTGGTTGCAGAAGGAGCAAACATGCCTACTCAGCCAGAAGCAGTGCGAATCTTTCAGAAGAACAAAGTATTGTTTGCTCCAGGGAAGGCATCCAACGCAGGGGGTGTGGCTGTTTCCGGTTTAGAGATGAGCCAAAACAGCTTGCGATCGGCATGGACGCGAGAAAAGGTGGATGCGACTTTGCAAACGATTATGAAGAAAATTCATGATCAATGCGAAAATCATGGGTGCAAAGCGGACGGCTTTGTTGACTACGTCAATGGAGCTAACATTGCGGGATTCGTGAGAGTAGCACAAGCAATGATTGACCAAGGAATTGTCTGAGATTAACTGGTCCGTGAAAGTAATTAGGGAAGCACAATGTATTCAAAGTTGGAAATGTTTTTGGACCTTGAGGGAACTTAATACCCTCTTCCGGCTTTTTTCAAAAGTGGAGCAGCGTTGTATATGCTAAACTTTACACGGAAAAGTAATTTTTTCATACAGGGTGAATGAAAAACAATTCAAAGAATTTTTTGTTGGTGTGTTTCTTTGTTGCGCTTCCCTGGAAAAGAGGTTATTTTTTGACCGATTGCAGGACGATGCGCACAGAGGAAACTCGGTTTTGTGAGATATTCCCGGTTTCCACGCGAAGGTCCAGCGGCCATTTTGGTATTGCGACGAATTGAACTCGGTTATTATTTAAACGTTTTCTTTTGCGTTCGTTAAAAAACATGGCTGTTGTTCATTTGAGTGCAAACCAACAATACTGGAATTTTCTATTGGTTAAAAAAGTAGAAAAATGATCATGCCGGTACGTGCGCTACCCAGTTTAGTACATTCTCTGTCGTGCACGGCAAAATAACAACGTGAAATGATCAGATTTAGGGTTTTGAGCACAACGGGAGCATACAAAAGTGAAACGTTCATTGTTGGTCTTTATTTCAAGATTGTTCGCATCAATACAATTATAGGATACTTGTCCCATTTTGGACAACATGAATAAGACGGAATAAGTGGTAAAGCCCCATTTACACGAGCAATTTTTCCTTGACAAGTTTACTTCTCTTTTTTTATTGCTCGTGTAGATGATCAACAAGTTTTCCTTTACAATTTTCCATTAAAAAGGTTTCCTTGTTCATGTAGACGATCAGCAAGTTTCCCTTGACAAGTTTCGGTTATGCCCGCAAACCTAAAAATCAATAATATCCTTGTCACATTTTCCTTGTTGTCCGTCTACACGAGCAAATTTCTGACTTGACAATTTTTCCTTGTCAAGGAAAAGTTTCCTTGACAAGGAAAATTTGTCCACTATTCCCCATCTACACGAGCAATTTTTCCTTGTCAAGGCAAACTTGTCAAGGAAAAGTTGCTCGTGTAAATGGGGCTTTACTGCAGAATACCCGGCCACTCGAAGAAGCGCTTTCTCGTTTCTGGCTAATCGGCTAAATGAGTGAGTGAGAGAGAGCGCTGTTAACTTGCAAATGCTACGCTGTGGCTACGTGGTAACGTGGCTACTTAGCTACACGACGATCATCGCCATGGCATGCCTTACCTTTTTTGGCGCTTTACGAACGAAATACTACACCCTGAGGTTTTTTTTTTGCCACTGCTTGAACTTAGCCATGCAGCCACGCGTAGCCACTGTTTGCGCGTATCAGAGTAGCCACAATTTTTTAAAGCGTTTTGGAGTGGCCGGGCAATAAGCGCAAACTAATATGTGAAAGTTAAATTTCCATTTTCATAGCCGGCGTCGTTTACTAGTGGTAGCCAGTGTTATAGCTGCACTTTGCATGCTTTGATAACCAAAATTGAGTGAACCAGTTAGAAAGCTAGAAACGCAATAATGTATCCGAAATTCGGAAATAGTCACGATTGCGGAAATTTTATTTTCAAGCGACGTTTTCGTTGGTCTTTGATGGTGCCATGAAGAGTAAGCTGTACTGAGATTTTTGGTGGTAAATTACTGCGGATATGCTTCATCGTGACTCAGACAGCGTGAGCCAGAAGTAGCTCTTTAACCCAAGGTTTCTGTCGATCAATGACTTGCATCGCTTTCCATTCCCATCAGTTTTGAGGTGATATTTTTCACTGCTTCGAGGGCTGGGGAATTGGGAAATAAGTCTATAAATGCTTGGCCATCTTCTAATGACTGCGCCAACCTTGGATCCAGAGGAATTGAACCTACAAAACAAGAACAAAATACTGATGAGTAGCACAATCATGATGTACATTTGGGAAACCAGTATCTTGAACGAACACTTCAGGCCATATCTCCGCTGGTAAAAAGTGCTAGTCACTCACATTTCGCAGATATGCTTCTTACATATTAAGTAACATTTACTGTGTAGATTAGTGAAATCGGTCGCTTAAGTTTAAAATAAACGGATTCGGTTGTCCACTTTGGGGACAAAAAATGGCGCGTCACGCGTAACATGCAAACTAGTAAGACGAGCAAAACAAGGTTCTTCAGACGGCTTGTACTTTATTCCTCACAACGAAATCAACAACATATTTCACATAAACAATGTTGCAACCAGTAAATAAAAAAATGTGGTTAATTTCTCACCAATGACGGAGAAAAG
>NC_090877.1:8103239-8130739 GCF_036669935.1 Montipora foliosa | reverse complement strand
CTCGGAAAAAAATTCCTGGGAACAGTTACAACGGCTGGGAAATTCAAAAAGGGGTGGGAACTGGGAGGTCACGGGGCCGCTTTACACTTGCACAAAAATCTGTTATGACACTCCGAAATCTCGGTACCGTCCTATTGTTTTTCGGGCATGGCACGGTACATTTTTCGTGTAAGCAGAACAACCAGAAGGCAGCAGGAGTGGCGAGCACGTCTCTGGAGGTGTGCTTGGTACCGTGCCGCGATAATTTTTGCTGTGCCAATCTTGTGCCTGTGTAAAAGGGGTTGCAGCTGTTTAAATGTAAACACTTTACCTAAAAATGGAACTTCACAACTTTTTGCCAGAGCCTCTCCTCCTCCTTTTGAAAACACGTTTGTGCATTCCTTCAAAAACATTGAGAAGCCAAAATAAGTGGAAACGAAAGATGATATATCTTGATAAATGACATTGTAATTCCTGTATGATTTGCAACTTATGAGTTCGCTGAAAAAGTAACTCAAGGACGGTGCCTACTAATTGAAAGGTATTTTTTGTGCGGTTTACTAAATATGCGGGAAAAGCAAATCTCAACAAGTGCTATCCCACAGGAAATCCAAGTATCTAGAGGTGCGCAGAACGTATGCGCAATAACAATAGTACGCACCGTCCTTAATGATTCAAAATATGTTATAACTGGCCCTACTTTATTTTTTACGATTTATTTTTGACGAAAACTCGCTAAATACATTGATACTTGAATAAAGACGATTGAGTAATTAAATGATTATGATGCATTTACCATTTCGCCCTGATGCTGGGCTGCAACCACAGGCAACCCAAGCGTAGTTAATGAAAGTATAGGGTGAATGATGCATGTCGATCTAAACGGTTGAAACCCAAGGAATAATAATATTCTTGAAAACTAAAGCTTTCTTTCCTCCACTCCACTGTTCACATGTCACTTGCAGGTTTCCGTGTTAAGTGAGATTAGACAAAGTGGAATTTTCTTACAAGTGTAACAGTCTGAGCAAAGCAAGTTAGGGCCAGTACTTAATCAAATCAACAAGTTTGCTTGTGTTTTACATTAAATCACCTCCCATTGAAACAGCTTTTTTAAAACTGACCTTGTTTCATTCAATTTTAAAAAGCATCCAGAGAAATTAATAATACTAACTACTTAATAAAAGAGAGTGAGATCATTACTTCGAATTCTCGAACGGAGGCCTTGCTGTATTGACCGAGCAATAGCGAGGTCAATACAGCTAAGCGAGGTTTGAGATTTTGCTGTAATGACCGAATGGTTGACATTTTTAAGTTGTTTATTATATGGCTAACAGAATGGTTCTAAAAAGAAAATTATAATGTGCATAATCCATAATCAGCCAATGGCCATTACAGGAGAATAATGTCCTGGTGCTTAGCTGCTCTTAGCCAATCAGAGCATGTGTTATATTGGCCAGCAACATAAGCCATATGATAATAACTACTTAATTATTGTAAACTTACAAGATTATTAAGCTACATTGATACATGTACTGGTATGTATACTACAAACAAGGAAAAGCTTACACTGCAGTGAGGACAAACAAATCCACTCATATTCTCCACCACACCGAGGACTGGGATTTTAGTTTTCTGGCAGAAAGACATCTCTCTTCTTACATCAGACACAGAAACACCCTGAAACAACAACATGACACACAAGTTGCAAAATGAGTCGTAAAATGTGTGACAAAAGATGAAGAGAATGAATGACCCTGTATTTAAAAAAAACACAATTACAGATTTTCAAATTTAACTATCAAAAGGGTAATTTCCAGTGCTAGAAATCCCTCCAAGCATTACTGGTACTCTCAGTGTGGAAACATTGTATAGTTTCACAATATATAAAGTACCCCGGTAGTCATTGTCAGAAATTTCAAAGACATTAAAGAAAAGTCTCCTTGTTAAACCTTAAAACAGTTTTGTGAGGTCTAGGAAGTGACTCATAATGACAATGGAATCTAATAGTGTGCTTTTTAAAGTGGACTTAAACTCAAATAGTTTTTGCATACAATATTAATCTCCCTACCAAAAGAAAACATGTATTACCATTCTTACCTTGATATATCAGTTTTTCAAAACTTTGTCTTAATCATTGTTTCCTTGTTTAATCTTTTAATCTTTTGTTTTAATAACAACAACAACAACAATAATAATAATAATAATAACAATAACAACAACAATAATAATAATAATAATAACAATAATAATAATAATTTGTTTAAGCAGAAAAAGGAATGTAAATTGATGTAATTAACTAGCTAAGATTTAAAATCTGCTGGTTGATGTAATAATGTATATGCACAAAAGTAAATAGAATCTGCCATAATAATAACAACTTTATTCATTTAATGCAATGAAAGGGAAGGATACCAGAGGTTATCCCTATAGAGGGTATCCGCCCGCAGCTGAATGTAATTGGCTGAGAGTCGATTTTGATAAGGGAGGAAAACCGGAGTACCCAGAGAAAAACCCTTGGGAGTCAGATTGACAGCGGCTAAAACTCAGCCCACACACTACCTGCCGCCAGGGTTGAACCCAGGTCAGAGAGGTGGGAGGTGCGGTTTGATAACAAGTAAACCACGCTGACTCTCCTTCAAATACTACCATGCAAAAACAATTAATAAATTCTCTCCTTTACTTTGCTTAAAACTTCGCTTTGTCCGATTGGATCCATTTCTAGACTTAAAGCACACCTGCGGGGTAGTGACAAGAACTGCTCCATCAGGATTGTACTTCCTGAGATTTTCGACCACTGTTATGTGCTCATCGGATGTTCCTGAATTGAACAATGATAAAAAATCTCACCATATACATAATTCAGTATCAAGGTGTCCATGTTATTCCCTAACTCTTTGATGCCCAAACCGGCCTAAACCAGCCACACTTAGTATTTTACTGTCTAATGTCAGACGATTTTACTCATCAACGGGGAACCCCCTGGAGTCAATGGGTTAATAACAAGAATGAAACTTCTTAAATAGACCATTTTACAGTTGTGTGCATAGTTACCTGGCCTTTGAATGAAAGTGAGGCTGGAGTTGACCTTGCTTTGATAGAAACCTCCCTCCTTCTCTTATGTTAACGATGTTGTTCTGATGCCAATTAATTGGAGTTCACTTAAGAAAAGCAGTGGGGTTTTTATCAAAGCAAGGTCAACTCCAGCCTCACGTTCATTCACAGGCCAGGTAACTAAGTACACAATTGTAACATGGTCTATTGGAAGTCACTGGCTAGCTCTTCAAAATGTTCTAGCATATTTTCAAGAAGGATGGTTATGCTAACACAGAAGGGGATATGTCCAGAAATGCATACACCGGTAAATAGATACACGGCTATTTTGATAAGGGTCACGTAGTGTCCCCAAGCTTTTCTCCTCAACTTCCACGTCATTGGCCTCTGGGAATTGGCAGGTATTTTTACAGGTCACAGGTCACAGGTCAGGTTTACAGATCATTGTTGTTACAATGATAAAACAACCCTAACCCTTTGTTAATGTTAACCTTAGGCCTAAAAGCTATTATTTAGGCCTAAGGTAAAACATAGGAAAGGGATAGGGTTTTTTAAGTGATGTTAAAACTATGACCTGTAAACCTGACCTGTGACCCGTAAAAAATTCCTGCCTTCTGGGAGTACAGACAACAACAATAATTTTCCAATAAACGCCAGTCCTCAAGTAAAATAACTGAATTTGCACTCAGCAAAAAATAATGTCAACCTCACACTCACCTCACTGCTCGAAATAGGTAGAAAATGCTTCAAGACTTACTGCGATTTTCATTTCTGCGGAATCTCACCTTCAAGCACTAAGCACCAAATTGCATTTTGGCTTCCATCAATAAAATTTCCGAACATAACCGTGAAGATTGACCCGAAAGTGAATCAGAGTTTTTGTTTGGTTCACAGCTTGAATACCATTACCATATCTTTTTAGACGTTCTTCAGTAAAAGGATATTCCATCGTTTTCCATGAGCGTTGAGTTTGAATGTATGAATGTACCGAGGGAACAAAGATGCTAATTGATAGGTTATGTCATGCATCAATTGATTTTGTTTGATTGGTGGAAGCCAAAATGCAGTTTGGCTATTGGCGCTGAAGATGAGATTCCGCAGAATTATGAAAATCGCAGTAAAGGGACACTTTGTGGTGGATATCAAAATTGGACTTGCAGCTCATGACCTGCACTTCTGGGCATAAGTGCAAAGAAGCAGAATTTTAGTACAAAACACACACAATTCTGTAAGGCATGAAAGGTTGGAAGAGACTGATGCCACTTTCATTCTCGAAATGGAAAAAACTTGTCCACAAGAACCCACTATCTCTTTTCCAGTGAAAAGGAATGAGAAAAAGGAAGAAATTAGAGACCCTAGGAACAAGGGCCCAAGATCTGCAATAATTAAAATAGCTTAAGTCTTGAACAGAGACAGTATTGTAATATTACAGCTATGAAATTGAAATACTTTTATAAAGATACATGTATTTACCTGGTGGTGTGTCAATAATTAGGTAATCTAGATCTCCCCAACACACATCAGATAAAAACTGCTTGATCATTGCTGAATAAAGAATTTAGAACATTAATAAAGAACACACACACCCGAGAGAGAGAGAGAGGCAAGGAGGGAGAGAGAGAGAGAGGAAGAAATTAATGATGATGAATGAAAGTTAGAATGTATAGATGAATGGATAAATAAATGAATGTAGGAAAAGGGACAAGGGAAGTTGAAACCTTGTAAATGTGCCAAGACTATTGTGTGCTCCTACTTGCTTTGAAAGAATTTCTTTTCAAGGTAACATCAACGTTGTTTTTATTTTGCGAGCATATGCTATAAAAGATTTTCTTAGAAAGCATTTATTGCTACTTGCAGAATTTTACTTCTGTATTTCTCCCACTTTCTTATCAAAATTTTTCGTAGTAAGTTAAAGGGAACATAGAATTTTAGTGGATTTAGAGGTTGTTAATATTTAGGGCAACCAAATAAGAGAGCACAACATGTAGTAACCATTTTTCTTTGGTCCTCTCCACACAACTGCATCATCTCTGCTATTCAATAAGAAACCTATTGACATGATAGCTAATCTTTGGTCTTTGTCTGTGTAAACAGGAACCCAGCTGAAACAAAAGGGAAAAAAGATGTAGCTGCAATTTACTGGTAATAATTTCGATGCATTGCTTAATTAACCTTTGACACCCAAACCGGTCTGGACCAGCCAGAGGATTTTACTCGTCAATGGGGAACCCCTGGAGTCAAGGGATACTTATTGGAATGAATTCTTTAGTCATGATCTTGGCTATGCCTTACTCTTTTCATAGGCCATTTCCGACTTCATGTCTGCCTCCTCTTCAAGGCGAGTCTAAGTGTGAGGTTTTTCTTATGAAAATTAGTTTTCATTCATATGTAAAGTAGAACTAATTACCATCACAACAACTTCGCACTTGGACTCGCTTTGAAGAGAAGGCATTCATGAACTCGGAAATGGCCTATTTGCTTGATAGAGAGATGGTAATGATGGAAAAAAGGGAGTTGATAGTTACACACCAACACATTGCATCATGGTGGTCCTTAATGTGTAAGGCACCAATCAATACTTTTATGCCACTATTTTTTTTTTCTTGCTCTGTGATTGCAAAAAAAAACTGTTCCATTCAAAGCTCTTGTAAGCAGACACCACTGGTCACTTATAGGAATGTGACAACACGGAGTGTACATGGAAGTTTAGATAACAGCTGTTGACTTAAGAGAGTGTCTGTTAAGACAAGTTGGACTGCAAGTGAGCAGTGAATCTTTTATACTTACCCTGCAGAACACTGGTGTACATCATTCCCTTCTACATTCATCATTCTTGGAATACTAGGTCCACATAGATCTACATCTAATATTCCTACCTACAACAAAACAAGGGAATGTGATTTTTTACCACTATTATATAATTTTGAAAGCACATCACAGCTACTGAATAGATATTAGATTTTAGGCATTTTGTAGAGCCAATCTTGAGTTTTCTCCATTGAGAAAGTGTCATTTGATTCTTATTTTTTACATGTCTTTGATAAAGTACTCGCTGATGTTGTCACATAAATTAATGATAATGTGCCAGCCAGAGACTCACTGGCTCCCAAAACAAAATGTTCCATTGTTTTGTTCTGATGGTATGTATGGTTAGATTGGTATTTGGCTTTCCATTGCCTTGATTGGAGAGCCTGCTGTCTATTTCTGCGTATGTCAGACTTTGTGGTGGTAAAATGGTAATTAAATGCTCCCTATAGGTGTTTGCGGCAAACCTCTCAAGGTACATAAAAATGGTGAAACCAATTTAGTTTCACCATGCTGGATGATGAACAAATGAGCTAACATTAATATCTATTGTTTCTCTCTGAGCAGTAATGATGTAATATACAAACCAACTATATCACTCATCAGTGATAAATCAGTGGATATAAGCAAACCTTTTTTCCTTTGTCATACAGAGCCCATGCAATCTGTGTGGTAACAGTGCTCTTTCCAACGCCGCCTTTGCCTGATAGAACCAGAATGACGTGTTTGATACACTTGAGTACAT
Source organism: Montipora foliosa (assembly GCF_036669935.1). Classification (NCBI taxonomy): domain Eukaryota; kingdom Metazoa; phylum Cnidaria; class Anthozoa; order Scleractinia; family Acroporidae; genus Montipora; species Montipora foliosa. The sequence continues at coordinate 8,124,159 of NC_090877.1, read as the reverse complement.
CTTCTAAACTTTGTTCTAACTTGCCTAATGATAGGAACAAAACATAGAATAATTATTCTGTTATGAACTTAACCTAAGCATTGAATACCCTTAGCCTCCTCTGCTAACTCCTTCATTTTTTATTTGGAGTCCATTTTTTCTCAGTCAAAAAACAAAACAAGACAAAGAAGCAAGTTGCCTGCAGAGGAGGCTAGAATACCTTCCATGTCGTTAATTCACAACTATACGCCAAAGTGGAGGTGGCTAGTGGTGTATATTTAAATATTCACTACTTGCCACTGACACTGAGTTGACTAGTTGTTTTAGTATATACCAAAACAGTGAGATAGCACAAAAAGATGATTTTAAATCATTTATTCCTGCAATGGTGACAATATTTCAGGCACAAATCCCGTGCAAGTTTCTTGGAGGTAAACAGCAAAGGGGTAGCCAATCAGAGCATGCCTTTAATGCATTCCACTGTTTTCATGTATACTAAATAAGAATAACATCACTTTAACTAGAGTATATTGTTAATGTCACATTTTGTTATTACAGCGGTTATCAGTCACACGTGCCCCTTAATGACATTTTTTTTATATTCTGAAAGTAAAATTTAGGTGGACATCAATCAAGTGTTCCCATGACGAATTCAATTGCCACCAAGAGAACATGACTATTGTCATGGAAACATTTGATTGACGTCCACCTAAATTTTAATTTCGAAATATAAAAATGTTATTGAGGGGTGTGTGTGACTGATAACTGCTGCAATAGCTTAACAAGAACCTTCTTGGATGCTCAAACAAATTATTGCTTTCTTTGTTTGAATAACCAAAAGGAATGTTTTACATATAAACAGATATCTTTCCTATTTCATTACGACTTGTTCTTTAAAGGACTATGCTTAACCTAACAACGATGGAAGGTATTTCCAGTTATTGCTGAATGCAAACAATACAACAGAGAATTTGGGGCTACGGTGGCACTATTCAGCCTTGCTATTTGTCCTCCACTACAGAACTGCACTGGTAAGTGAAGTAGTAATGCGTATTCCAAAATCACTCCAAAGTTTCTCCTAAGCTTCACGTAATCACAGCGGAGCTATGGCTAGCAGTATTGCTAGTGGGCACAGATGCACAATGTTGCCCAATAATTTAATAATATCCAAATAATAATCATCAGAATAATAATAATCAATACGCCCAACATGATGGCTATTTACAGCATACATCTTTGATGTTGGACATCCATGTTATGGTCAACTGACACCTGTCAAAACAAGTTGACTACTGACCAGGTACTGGTTTTTGATTGGATCGCAGGCTGAAGCCAGGTTAACTTGTAATTAGAACACCTAAACATAAACAAGGCTTCACTTTTCGCGCGCTTTCTGTGGCTTCACGCGGCTACACGGCTATATTACATCTACTAAAGCTCTTAACAGTCAACACTTTTTGTGTTCAGATGGAAAACAGTTTAGAAAATACTTTTCCCCCGCAATTTTCGCCGGTTTCAATCCAGGTTTGGCATATATAGCCGTGGTAAGGACCACACTGGTGGTTACGGAGTTATTCAAGTCAAGCATCGGAGGGATATAAACAAGCTGGCTACGCAGTTATTCAAGTCAAGGATTGGAGCCTTCGAAGGGATATAAACTTAGAGCTGATCGTTTGTTTTTAATTTGTTTAGAGCTGCTTTTTGCGCTGTGTTGCAATTTTTGGCATATCTTTAGAAGAGTTTAAATTTCGGATCGGATATAAGGTTGCATGATGCCTGGACGACCTATGACAGAAGAGCAGAAACGAAAGCACTCGTTTTAGATTGTTCGTTTTTTTTAATTGACTGCTTTTCGTCAAGGCTAAATAAAAAAAAAATGAAAATTGTTTTATCCCGTAAATTTGTTGTTTCAGTAAGACCAATTAGAATAAATAACCCCCAAATCTATATATTATTTACTTACCGTCCGCCATCTTGGATGTGAACTAACCGCTTGGCAGATTACTTTGTACAGTCGGCTCACAAATTCAGACCATTTCGACCCAGTACCCTGATTGACCAAAACTTGCGGTTTTGCTGCACAACAAGGAAGCAGACACAACTAAAGGTTTCAAAAAACGTTCGATTTTGTTGAATGATGTTGACTGCTGGGGTGGGAAAAAAACGGTTTCAACACATCATTTGATTCAACAAAGTATTCAACGAAGCTTCGCGAGAGGGATGGTATTCAGTCCCAAACAGCAGCCGCGGTTGTTACTATGGATACGGACATGGATACGTCATTAAGAGACCGAAATGTTGAATGGTTGTTGAAGCAAAATTTAAACGCAGTTACACTCAGCAACATTGATTCAACTTTGATTCAACTTCGATCCAATATGTTTTAACACGGCAGGCGCGTAGCTGAGGTTTTTGGAGGGGTGTTCGTATTGAGAGGAATATTTATTAAGGGGGGCTTTTAAATACGAGCGCCGGAGGCGGGAGCCTCTAGGGGGGTCTGGGGGCATGCCCCCCCAGAAAATTTTGAAATCTAGAGGCCCGGAAATGCTGTGTTCAGCATTGTGCTAGTCAATGTTTCAAACTCGATGGGGTGTAAAATCATGACAGGTATTTTTAGTCATAACAACAACATTTCCGACAGTGATAAACATATTGAACTTTTTCATTTTGATAATGACTTGACGTTGTATGTAGAGCACATACGAAACGTCAAGTCATTATCAAAATGAAAAAGTTCAATATGTTCATCACTGCTGTTTGTGTCTTATTTTTGATCAAACATTTCCGACGTTTTGTTAACTTGATACCTTCATGCGTACATACCGGCTTTTTACACTAAACGAATTTCACTTGTACCCATTCTCCTAACAATTTAATACTTTCCCGATACCTTTAGCGTTTTCTTGCAGGGTAATTTAAAAGCTGCAACGCTCAAAGTTTGTTTTCCATTCCTCCACTATTTGCTAAAAGCTGAAAACCAACAGTTTGTGTTTTCAGTCCTCCATTATTGGCCACCAAAGGGGGTTCGTTCGAACCCCTCGAACCCCCCCTCCTACGCGCCTGACACGGTTGAAAGGGGGGCAAACAGTTTCAAAATCGCTGTTCAACAAAATCGAACGGATGTTGAAACAAATGTTGAGCAGTTTACCCGGGTCTTAATACCCAAAGGCTTTTTTTTTATATTCACTAACGACGAAATGATATATAAAATGGATCCATATATGAACTGCGGATATGAAATCAAGTTAAGTTGTGATCTTCGCAGTTCATATATCATATGATGCATTTCATGTATCATTTCATCGTGGATTGCACCGGTATCGCGAGGTCACGGGTTCAAACCCCGTTGAAATTCTGAATTTTTCAGGCTTCTTTACGCAATTGCAAAAATTGCGTTCATTACTGCGAAGATCACAGGTTCACTTAATATTCACTAAGTAATGTGCCTGCTTAAACCTTCTTTCGAGATTTTACAAAAAAATGTGGCTATTCATTTTGGAAAATGTAAGGAAATGACATAAATTTTTCGGTTTTTTTAATCTCAATTGTGAGTGGTTTTCAGACAATTCTTGGAAATCCTTGCTGAAACTTCGATTACAGCCAAAAGACGAAAATTTTCATTTTTCTAAAACTAAGGCTCTCAAGAAAACTAAAGATTACGATTTCAGTTTAATTCGAAACATTTAACCCGTTGCTACCATAAATCAATATATCTGTGAATTAAAGATTCAGAAAAAAAAAGGACTTTAGACATGGTTAGACAGATACCAAACAATAGCAGGTTACGAGAGCTGCCACATAACTGTAAAAGGTAAATATAATTTTGCAAGTTATGGTTCACATTGCAACCAGGGCCCGGTTGTTCGAAAGCCGACTAACTTAATCCTGGATTAGCGTAAACCTGTCTTTCATGTTTTCAACTTTTTTGGTGAAAGTTTCTTTTGCTTATTTTGGTTTTTCAAGATTGACTTATCCTAAAGTAAAGTCTTGTCGAATATCAGCTTTGAACCGCATTTGGGAGTAAAGAAATGAAGTCCTTGGTCAATTTTTAATCTGGGATTAGCGTTAATCGGCTTTTGAACAACCGCGCCCAGGTCAGTGACGACCACACATAGTCAGGATTTTCGTATTAGGCCACTGAGAGGCCGGACGTTCTTACAATACACGAGCCTCGGCCTCTAAGAATTTCTATATCCAGAAATCTAATACTGAAATTAAGAGGAAGTTCTTTTCAAGAAATAGTGCAAAACTGTGGAATGAGATACCAACTTAATGTGAGAACGCCCCCTGTATAAATATTATTATTATTATTATTATTAACTAAGTTAAGGGCACTCCCTAAAGCTACTTTTAAAAAGAAGATTAAAATGATTTTGTTAAATATATTGGAAAACGAAGATTCTTATAAAGATTTAGAATCCATCATATCAAAAGTTAACTTTTACTCAAGTTCATATAATATGTTTCTTTTTCCTTTAAACAAAGGCTAGCAGATTTCATTTATTTTTATTTTTCCTGGCCCGATCATGAGCTTTCGTTACCTACGGTTCCAGGTCTGTTATTACTGTATTATGTGCAAAAATGTAATAAAGTTGTCTTGTCTTGTCTTGTCTCAGGGCGTTTCCCATTCCATGTCCGGTACTTTCATACTAATATTTGAGGGGTTTGTTTTATTTTATTATTATTACATATTTTTTTACTTACTTTTTAAAGAGAATTTGAGTGAACTCCAGCCTTGGCTAGGAAACTGATTCTTGGGTTCCAGAAACACTGAAAACAGCGTTTTTGAGTGCTTTATTGAAAAATTTCCTGGGGGTATGCCAAAAAATGTCACGTCCAGTGCTTTCAGAAATATGTCCGCTTTATCACAAAACTTTCAAAAACCCTTCACATAGTAATTTGACTGATTTAGTTTCAATTCAACTGAACTAACGCTTCGTCGCTCTTGTCGTGGCTTCGTCAGGATTGATCCAGAGTTATTTCATGGTAACTTTCTATGCTATATCCATCTGCATCTTATTAAAAAAAGTATGCTAATAGACCAAATCGGCCAATTACCCTGGAATGGCTGCGAGGCTGCTGGTGAACTTGTATTGATACAGACCAGAAACCCATAAGAGTTGAAACGTGTAACGCGCGTTCACAGCTTCCGAATATTCAGTGCGAACTGATTGGTTGAATGTTTCAGTGCAAAGTACCATATTTGGAAACCCCTTGCTCTTGTTTTTCCAAATATGGTACTTTGCAAATTGAATATTCAGAAGCTTGTTTCCCAGCACACAAGGGGCCGTTACACGTTTCAACCCTTACGGGTTTCTGTCAACACTCATTGCCATCCCTCAAAGTGACATTTCCTTTTTATTCAACTTACACGACGTACAATCTACTTCAGACTTCAGATCTACTTCAAAGAAACAAACATTTCAATGTGCAGAGAACAAGCAGATCAGGCGAGACAAAGAGTTGAATTCGAATCGATGGGTTTTCCTTGCATATTCCAATATCCACTAGCCTAACGAGACAACTCCTGGAAAATCGAATTTTTTAGAGTATTGACATAATAGGCAGTGTGGCCCAGTGGTTAGGGCGCTTGCCTTGAGATCCGGAGATCCCGGGTTCAAGACCCGCTCTGACCACTCGTTGAATTTGATCCTGGTAGTCCCTGGTTCAACTTCCCAGCTGCACTTGTAAATAGCCAACTGGTTTGCCTCCGGCCAGTTGGGATTCTTAACAGTTGTAGTTGTTGTGTTCTGTTGTTTCGTTGATTCATTGGCCCTGAAAAGCCCCTATGGGGAGAGGTCAATTAAGTATGTATGTATGTATGTATGTATGTATGTATAATAGTACCCAGCAAAACAATTGAAAGTTAACCGTCTTCAACGGGGTTTTTAGACCAAAATACTGTAGATCAGCGCGGCATAGCTTAGAAACGCTATTTCTTGTTGAACTAAAGCTGTAATTCTGCCTGTTTTCATTCTTTTTACAGGGGCACCCAACGAGAATATAGTTCAAAACCACTTAAACATAGCATTGTTAAACGTATTTTGGTTTTTAAACGGTAGATATAGGCATATCTTTATCCCCTAGAAATTTTTCATCTGTTCGGATTTCCTAGCTGAAAGTCTAGCGAAAATTATAGGGATCAAAACTTATCTTTTCGAAAATTTCAGCCAGAAAAAAGGCTCCCGAAAATTCTAGGTGACCTTTTAGGGGCAACAATCCGTTAAAAATGGGCAATTACGCCATTTTTTAGATGTTCGAAAATCCTAGGACAGGCAGGCAAGCAAGAAATTTTACAACAAATGTTCCGAAAACTCTAGATCTCAAATCGTCTTCCGAACAGATATTTTCCGAAAATTGACGTTGGGTGCCCCTGTTTTTAGAGCGGTACACCAGAGCGGTAAGCTTGTCAATATTAGGAAAATAACACAATATTAATATGGGATATTGCGTCGTGTAATTGTTACGAAATGTCCAATGTCAGTTTGAGGAATGGAAATTATTGTTGACCTGGCCGGTTTTATGGTCCAACTGTAAAATGGTTATTTCAATGTTGTAACCAATTCAAATCTCCCGGGATTAAGATTCTTTGTTTATTGTATTAGCCTCCTAGCTTAATACGCTTCTTAGTTACTTTCTGGGCGGCTTTATACCTTACGTAAGTAATGTTGCTTTGTCCTCTCTCCGTTGTCATTTAAATGATACGGAAATACCTGGATGAAAACGTTTTATTCGCAAAGGGTTTGAAATGGATACAACAATGAAGCCTCGTCCACACGTATCCGGCCGGATATTTTTGAATTCGCCACTTTTTCTCAGTTGTTTCATCCAGGTATTTCCGTATCATTTAAATGACAACGGAGAGAGGACAAAGCAACATTACTTACGTAATATTTAACAAGGCCGCTAAACGAAAGGCTATCGCTTCTCTTATCGCCATAAACTCGCACACCTGATAGCGCATACTGTATTGTCAATACAAAAATTTGGTTTTATCAACGGAGTTGATATTAAATGTAAATTGACCATCGTACAGCGATTCTAAAAGCTGACGTTTCGAGCGTTATTCCCTTCGTCAGAGCGAATCAACTCCGTCGATAAAACCACATTTTTGCATACTATTTCCCCACCGACACAGCACCACAGTTTCTTTAGAAACCACCCCCTTCATTCATGTATTAGAGTCCTGCCTGGAAGTTCCTGAATCCGCAGAGAAATAAGTTCCGGATTCAACAATATCCCGATTCGCGTGGTGGGGGCCTGAGTTAGTCCATATGGTCTATTACTATTAATAGGTGCACCCTTTCCATTTTTAGCAAATTGAAAGCACATAAAAGGACTCTTGCGATAACATTTGCTCACCCTTGATGAAGACACTAGACAGGAGACTTGAAACGCCGGTTAGGGTCTTTGAATTGTAAACGTTTTAAGTTACCGATTCACATTTCTTCCAACCGGTGTAACGTCAACCTATCTATGGGAATATATCTGTGAACAGTGTATATACTTGTCACTGTGAGAGGCTGATCGGGCAAACGAAGAAAAGATGTTTTAGAAAAAAAATGGAGGAATATACCGCGTGTGTTCTGTTTTTTCTTTACTCTTTCTTCAGGGTCTCATTGATCGGAGATTATCTTAGTGCCCTGGAGTAGCAGGACAATAGCAAGAGGAATAACCATTGACAATCTCAGTAATTCGCAGGAGAAAAGTAGAATCCCGTGCCTCATCATTCCTCGAAGTATAGTGTGTCTTCGATGGTTAACCTGATTGAAAACTGACAGAAAAATAAGAAGAAATCTCGTGAAAGAAAATGACATACGACCTCCGGGGTTGATTGTGACGCCGGGAGACCGATTTTAGGCCTTTGGGAATCTTCGACGCCTGAAACAGAAGATTCGAGTGTAAAGTTAATATACTTTAAGTGGTGAAAGGACGTTGATGCATTGCGGGCTACAGTTCATATAAGGAATAGTCGGTTTTATCAGTCGACAATGTATTTAAATAAATTTAACTGACTTCTGCAGTTTCAGCGGCATTTTCTTCTGCGTGTAACACATCAAAATTTACGTTCGATTTCCCGGCTAAAAAAGCTTAAAAGCATGAAAAGCTAGTTCTTCAAAAAAATGAACTAGCTTGAATATGTATAAAGCGAGAATATTTTTGACATGCGAAGGAGCCCATTCGCTCCTAGTAGAAGACTGTTTTCCTTCTGTGGCATTAATTGTTTTTCGGTTTTCAGTGTATACCATTTAAATTTTGGAATCTTTACGAATCAATCTTTAAGAGACATGCCGATATTCTGTGTTTTATTTTGACAAAATTTTAGGGCAGTAACTGTACGTACGTATCGCTTAGTCTTAAACCACCTGTTCGTATTAAACGTCGCTGCTGACCAATTAGAACTCTTTCCTCGTTTTAATTTCACTGTAGATCAAACTCTTTAGCCGCATTCAATTAATAAATGTGCGACGGCCAATGTCCTTCAGTATTTTTCAACTTCCTGTTTCCTTTTTCAATAGTTATTTTTTCGAAAGAGTTTGAAGTCGTAAAGAATAGCCGAGTGAACTCGAGGTCTTTTCATTTCAACGTCTTTTTTAATGTCTTTCTTCATAATACAATACCAAGATGCAATTTAACCACGTTTAGAACATCATGATCTAAATTTGTTTTACGGTGTGAAAAAAAGTCAACGTGATTAACAAGGCTCTATGCACCCTACAAAAGTGGTGAGAAGAATCTTAGATTTATAATTCCAAAAAACTAGCCTGGCATGACATAAACAAAGGCCGTGTAAATGTTCTCGATACAACATCAAGCACGTCGCATATCATTATCATTCTGGATTGCCTTTTTAGAGAACGTTAAATTATGCTTTGAACTAATCATTTCTTTCACGGCACGTTTTGTAAGAAGAAAATATTTCATCGAAGCTCAACAAGAAACTCATTTACTAAGCTCAGTTTTAAATTTAAGGTTGCCGACAGAAATCTGTGAAAATGAAATGGACAAATTTCAGTCTAAAGTATATTTCTTGTTTTACAGAAACTTGAGCGGCAAATAACTTTAGGATTACGTTTGATCTTCGCCGAAATCTCACGAAAAGCGATAGTCGAAAAAATGCAATTCGTTTAGTTCACTGTATGAAATATTGAAGAACTGTCAGCATTTTATAGGAGATTTAGCGGCAACCCGGCTAATGGGTTCCTCGCAACTCAACTGAGTGCAGGGCATTGTGGTCCAATGGCTTGGGTTCAAATTCCGCTCTCACATCTCGGGTGGCCCCGAAACTCTTCCACACGGACTGATTGTCTCTAGCTTTACAACATTATGTTGATTTGAAATATTACTTTCGCTCAACATTGTTGTAAAACTTAAGTTACCCTCATAAATACTGTGGCACGGTACTAAACTAAATATGAAAATACAGAGTATTTATCGATGTTTTATGGTAATTTTTCGCGAGTTAACTGACAAGTTCGAAAAACAGCGATCGCTAGTTTTAGGTTTTTTCCTGCTGTAATTTAGTCAGTTTTAAAACCTCATAGCGATTGGCATTAAATTACGTGGCATGCAAGCTCGCTCGTGTATTAGACCTCTTACTGAACGAACAAAATCCGACCTCTTTAATACGCCCTGATAGTTTAAGGAAACTGAGGATCTTGTTTTTATTCGAGTCGAAATGTAAACAATAGACTGATGACCATCGAATTTACTTCACATTTATGGCGAAACAAACTTTTGCTCTGTCCTTAGACGGTTAATTATGCGTTCTTGTCTACGAAGTTTCCTCGTTTAATTTATTCTTAGGAGTGTTTCTCTCACGGACATGATGTTTTTTACCTCTTATGTTTCCAAATACTTCATCTCATTTTGCGTGCGGCCAGCCATCGACGTTGACATTTGACAGATGTCTTGTCTTCACGTGTGTTTTTTTGTTTCGTGATTGGCTAAAAAGCTGACCTTTCATCATATGCCGAGGCCAAAATGGCGTCTTGACAAAATTCTGTTTTTGTCAATGAATGACCAATAGTTACGCTCAAATAGGGGTTTATTTTGTCTTTGAACGTATCAAAAAATTTGGGAAGTTTGCTTGCTTTAAAACGTGATTTGATCAAGGCACCCGCGATCGATCTGACACAGTCCATTTCTTCATCCGGCCACAAGGTAGAACTTTTGTTCATTCATTCAAGTGGATTACTCGTTCCGCATTTCAGGCACTTTACAGTTGATATAACGTGCGATGCCGATTGCGGTTAATAATTTTACAACTCGCCGTTTTCGCCCATGGTTCAAGGCTGGCGCTTGGCAAGTGTCTTCTCACGAATTTGCTAAATTTTCATTGTAAAGAAAAAAATTGAAAGAGTAATAAGCATTCCCTCTTTTCGTTTTCTTTGAAAAAGCTCGATTTATAGTGAAATGATCTTACATATGCAACTAAAGTACTTTTAGATGACAAGACCTCTGGTCGTCAAAGGTCACGGAAATAGAAACTGCTACCAAAATAGAGAAGCGTTCGAAGTATACATACTAATTCGCGAAAAATATTGGTTAAACAGTCTAGACGGGGTAAACTTCGAGAATGCCACACGCAGGTACAAGTTGTATTCTGCAGTTTCCGGTTTTGTTATTTTTCAATTCCACCGATGACCTAACGTTGCCAGGCAAGTCACAAGAATTCATCACGGAAATGACTGACAAACGATATAGAAGAAATTATGACAAAAAAATTTCCCTGGTCTATAAACGCGCTCGAGGATTTGTTCGTATTTTGACCCGAAAATACGTCTATTCGCGCTCAGAGGTTAAACAGAGCGATTTAAAAATTGATGCGTGTTTAATTAGGGCAGTTCTCTCTCAACATAGCGCTGAGAAAAATCAAGTCAATCGGACACTGAGAAAAAGTAAATTGAAGTCAATGAACTGAATTGCATCAATGCTCGTAAAATGTCAAATAAAAATTAAATGTTAAAGCTTAAACCTAATGGTGTAGCAAGGGCTTGACTTCCCACCCTCGAGGAACAAACGACCGATTGAGTTGGCATTTCCGCTTAAAAATGCCCGAATGAAAACTAGTTGGTATTGTTGTATCGAATTTCCTTGCCGCGGTTGAAAATGATTTTTCTCTCATTCAAGCGAACATTGACAATTTTTTTTTCCAGAAAAGACGAAATTCATCTTCGTGGTTGCTTTATGCATATACATTTTTAGCTGCTGGAGTAGGAGGTAGTCAACCGAGGACTGACAGCATTGTAGTTTGTTTTGTGATGTAAATCTCGAATCAGACGAGACGCCATGTCATGAATCTTTCTTCAATATCGTCGATTATTGTCTGCGCAGGCGTAGTGAGCCTCAATCTCACTGCGAAAGCAAAATAGGACGGACTGTTTTTTGTCTTAGAAAGTTGGCCCGCTTTTGCGGAAAAAGCCGGCAAAAGGTAAATATTTCTCTGTGATTGTATTCTTTACTTTTTGCCTCGGTTCTTGTTCATCAAGTTTTTGCCTCCGGCGCGAAGTTCGGTTGAAATTTTGTGGAAGTGCTACACGCAGTTTGCAAAGATGGCTGGTTGGCCCTGGCGTGTCACCCGAGAAGGCGCGAGGAAGACAACGTGACGGTAGTCAAGTTTTGTATCGCGAAACTTGGCGCTTTGTATGGGCAAGTACACGCGTAACTTAAACGTGTTTATAAAGCGAAGATTGTGAGGAATTCATGGGTGATTGCAACTGTTAAACGAGCTTTCAAGGTCGTCTTTTCCTACCCAGATTTAATCGCCCATTTTTGAGTTAACTGATCTGAGAAGGAAACGTGACAAATTCCATCATATTGAATGATTCCAGACTCAACAATAACTTTTGTCTCAGCTGCTTGGCTTGAAGTTCAACTGGTCTAGATTTTATTAGCGTTAGAAAAGGAAAATTCTTGCGGAAGGCGTAGCAAAATATTGCGAATAAATCGAGGTAATTTCTCAGTGCGTCGGCAGTGTGGCTAATCCGGACGCGTGCAAGTATTGCTAAAATCGAAAATGAACGATTACATTAAATATGAACGAAATCGTCAAAATAGAAAGACCAATGGCCAAACCTTTACTGCTTTATCGCAGCAATGACAAACTTTAATTGTGTCGCTCAATTTCGGCAAAATGCAAACGGCGTTTGCTGTGCCTGTGACATGTCATCGGCTTCCAAATTCAAAGCTATTTGCACATTGTATTGTGTTTCCAGGTTGTCTAGAGCGTGAGCAAAATTGCTTGTATTGCTTCAACGGAACAGAACACGTCCTTAATGAGATTCGGCGAAAACTGGTGCATTGTTAATGTAAACGATTTTGTTTTTCTTTTGCAAAGCTGTAAATTCGGCCGCTGCTATCAACGATCGGGTTTTCATATGACGGCGAAAGTGGCACATTTTCAACGCGTGTTTTCGAAGTGTACGCTCGAATGAACACGCAAAAGCGCATAAATTTGCTGCTCACCGACGCAATTTCTTTTACCGCATAACTTAAGTCGAAATAATAGCGATCAAAATTTCTATTTAAAAAAGGATCTCTTATTTAAAAGCAAGTAAATGAATTGGTTCTCACTTTGAATGTTGTCGAAGGTGTGAGCGTTTCTCCACGTTAACTTCTTTTGCTAATTAATATTCATGTCGTCTTGTTTGTCTGTTATTCTCCCTGATGCAAGTGTTTCGTATGATAGCTTTTCAGCAATTTAACTTCGGTTTTCAGCCGGTGAAAGGTGTTTCAGTATAATTTGTAGTCAACGCGTTATTGTCTCTGAAAAGTTTTTTTCTTTAAAAAGAGAGAGAATGAGGAATTTTTTTGAACGCCATGGACCTGTCTCGCATTTTTGGATTGCCAAAATTTGGTTTGGGCGAACTCCAAAGTATTCGCTCAGTTTTGTGAATCACTTTTGATTCATAAGTCTCAATTGCTGTTTTAACATCAATTAATTTACGTTTGACAAAGCCAAAATTCATTGTAGAATCAGTTATTACAACTCCTTATTTCTTTTTATTTTCAATGTTTTAAGATTCAGAATTTTCGATATTTGATTGGTTTATATTTAAATAGCTTAAGAATTTAAATTTTGACAAAGCCTTCATGTGATGTTCCAATATATTTTGTTACAAGTTCTGTACGTGTCTTTGATTTGTTAAACTTGATAATTTTATTTGGCAATTATTTATTTCAAATTTGATTCAGTGCTATTTGCTTTAGTTTGATAGTCTTGAGCTAAAAAGAAACAGCCTGACACATGACAAATAAATAAAAATACCAATTGATCTATCTAACATTATTAGACTGTGATAATGCAATGATAAACAGCCACTTAAAGACAGAGTACACCTTAAAGACAGAGTACACCTTAAAAGTGTTAATGTAGTAACCAAAAAGATTGTTGAGTTAAATTTGTAATCCACATTTGAAGTGCTTTTACTTGGTTTGTTTTGAAGCATTATTGTAAACTATACCTTACTCAAGCTTTCTGGGGTTACCACAATATTGCTTTTGTTCTTGAACAATCTCTTTGAAGGCCTAGTTATCATTTTTTCATAACTTTTGTACTTGAAATTAAAATCACTGAATCAAGTGGAAATAGTAACTGCACCATTTTTACTTAATTAACTCATTGTAGTTGAGAATGTTCCTTTGAAAAGCAATGAAAAAAATTCATAGTGCTATTAATTAAAACAAAATGCTATTATTTCATGGCAAATATTAATTGATGTCACAGCAGCCATGGTGTTGCACAGAACAATAGAGAAAAAAAGTCTTTAGGGAATTTGACTCTATTATCCAAAACATGAGCCATAATTTGCTATTTTTTTGTGCTGAACAAAAATTGGCCCTGTCATCAGGTGATAGAAATCTATTAATCGATTCAACAATTTAACAGATTTTGAATGAGGTGTGAAAATCATGTTTAAACACAGAATCCCTTTTACAGCACTTCAGGTATGATGGCAGAAATTGGCTGAGACAGAAATTTTGGTTTTATTTTCTATTAATAAAGTCTGTTTTCAGTTTGCTTCAATACTTGAACATTTGGTTTGTTTAGGACTGGGGTCATTTGCATGAGTGCTTTTAATAACGTTAAGAGGAAGTTGATGTCTAAAAGATCAAACTATTTATAAGAACTGACAAACTACCTGGCAGATAATTTGCTAAGTGTAGTGAAATGCATTTTTACTAATTGTTGACAGCTGACAAAAAGGAAGTATTTGGGTCACATGTTGCTGTTTTCTTTTGGAATCCTGTTCATCCAATTAGAAGCATTCTCTATCCAAATTATTAAATGGTAAATTAAGTAATTTTGTATAGGGAACGCTCATTAACCAGTATTTATAATGACTTTTTTTCATTTCAATATGTATACATCTTGTCTGTAGTAGATTATTTGGATGATCAAAAAGATCTCTGGTTCTTATTGTCATGTCCTACACAAAGCAAATCCTGAGTCCTCTTGTAGGACTGATAGGAAATGCATTTTGTTGGTGATTGGATTTTTAAAAGTGTATTATTTCAAAGTACATTTCTTTGGCGTTTACTGGGCTAGACATTTACACTGTCTACAAATGTGAGAATGTACTCTTTCGTCAGTTTTGAAAAAATTGTCCCCTGAGAACCTAGTTTAATGGCCTGCGGGCTCCCATGAGTTCCCAGTTGCTCATGTGTAGAGCATCTGACCTAGTAACTGGAAAGTGGCAGATTGTATTCCTTGGGGATGCACAATCTGCGAGGCAGCGATGCATGCAAGGCAGATGTATAAGACATCTGAGAACACTTTCAAATAGCACTTATAAACAGTATTTAAGTTTAAGCACCCATTTTAAAACAGTTAATAATCGCATGGCTTGCATGTTGCCTGGCATGTTGACTCGCATTGCTTCCTGGCTCATATATTACACAAACTCGACTTCCCATATTTTTTCTGAGTTAATCCCGGAGACATTATCGGATTAAGAAATGTAGGTCATTTTATCTCCTTTTCTTTTAAGAATGGATGATGGTTCAGAGGCTGAGGTAAAGGATTTCGTTGAGATGGACAAGTCAGTTGCATTAATTGATTTGGGTAATCCACCCATCAATGAAACACCAACACCAGGTCACTCCTCTTTGTCGCAAAGTATAGCCAATCAAGAGGACAGTCAATTTACTGTGAATCCTGATGTGGAGAAGAAAGCAGAGTCTGGTAACATGGACATGAGCATGGAGCTTTCTCCAGAAAGCACAAATGTGAGATTCTAAATACAAATATGCTTCTAGTGTGATTAAAAAAAAAATCATTTTTTTGGGAATTACTAAACCATGAAAGAGTGAAGCACCGAAACGCTGAAACAGCAAAGTGAAACACCAAAACACCAAGTATAACCCCACCATACATTGAAATAATAAATAAACAATGGTCTTTATTAAAAGATTCAAACAGATGTGAAACTTTACAAATGATTTAAAAAGATAAAAGTCCAATAATTAATAATGTTCTTTCAACAAGAACAATATATTAATGTGGTGCACATGACAGAAACAATGATTTACGAATGCATGTTTGTAGCGCTCTGTATGGACTGTTCAGGTAGTAAATAGTTATAGGCGTGTCCTTTTAGGCAGTAGAAGGTCATGCAGGATGGTTCCATCAACACAAACTTCCCAAAGAGCAATTTGTCTCTCTTCCTAATGATATCTGATATTGATATTTAAAATGAGATGTAAATCCAAAGTTTGAAGATCTCTTTAAAAAGTTGTCAATTTTGTCCAAGTACTTGTGTTGATTGGCTGTTCCCCAAATCTTAATCTGAATCCTAATCTTAATCACAATTGAAATAGGAGCAATAACGTTTTAGGACTAATTAGGCCTAAAACGATATTTAATCTCAAAATCCAACCTTTGTTGGTTAGTATTCAATGTATGATGTGGTCATACACGGTGTTTTGCCATTTCGCTGTTTTATGGTTTAGTACAAATGTCCTGTTTTTTATTCAAATTTAACAAGTCTATTTTCTTTTAACATAATTGACACCTAACTGGAAAAAGTTTGAGCTTTAATTTCAATCCAAAGGTTGCTTATGACATTTATGATGAGTTTTGGATTTTACAGTTTGAGAGAGACTGGATTGGATTGACGGAAAAATTAGGTGAAGGTTATGTGTGTGTATTATCCCGTTGACTTCTAGGAGTGAGACCTAATAAATTTTACTCTGTCTAATGCCAGACAATTTTACTCATCCAGTGGTGGCAGCTTAGGAGTCAATAGGTTAAGAAGCTCTACGTCCACTCAAAAACCTTATCCTCTTTAACTATGCAAGATCATTAGTTTAGTATTATAGTAGTCCAGGGACGTAGATAGAAGCTGGCAGCCAGAAAAAGTCACTAGCTATTCTGAATAAATTTCCAGGTGATCAAGTAATTTAAGTTTTTGGGATTTCATCATCTTTTTTGTGATGTGTGAAAAAAGAAATGTACTTATACACACTTACACCCTTAAAGCTACTTCGTCAAATTCTGGTGGACTAAGTGAAAATTCGAAGAAACTATGAGAGCATTTGTTCAAACAAAGCGACATTTTTCATGTAAAGGCAACAACAAATTGTCTGAAAACATTACAAATGGCCTTTAAGTTACCTCCTAAAATCAAGGAAAACGCATTCCCGAGAGTCTAAATTTCAAAAATTTCTGGGAAAGCATGCCCCTAGACCCCCTAGAAGGGACACACACATGCAATGAAATAGTGATAGGCTGACGACATGAATTGAAGTCGGACATTAGAATGGTGGAAAAAATGTTTCGCGCCATAATTATCAACCAGAGCATTAAACTGGCTACATGTAGTGCGAGGTTTTAGTTGAAATTGCAAAACGTTTGTATGTTGTATTTATCAGAGGTAAGACATCAAAGTAATTTATGACATCCTTTGCGGGTCACCAGCCTTATGTTTGGAAATTGAAGGACTTCAGTGGGAGATGCTCATTTTTCAACAGAGTTTTATTTTGACCTGAGACCACACAAAAATAACTGGAAGTGTGGATATATATTGATCTCTACCCGATCTACTAGCATTCTTATTTTCCCACAAAAAATTCTCGTCATGTGCATTCCGTGCACATGACGTGATGTGCCCTGTCAATCCTTAACATGGAACAGAACAGATTCCACTTTGATGTTTGGACAGGGGTCTCTTTATCTATTCACAAAATAAATGTTTTTTTAGGATTGATACAACTTTTTGCTCACCTCGGTGTGTCACACGGGTCTGTCTGTAAACAGCACTTGACCAAGAGAACAACTGTTATAGTCCATGTCCTGATTTACGTGTTTACACTACCGACTTTATCTGAAGCCTCTTACGCAGACTTGAGAGAAGTAAAGATTGCGTGACAAGCCACAACACTCTTCATGTGTGTTGAATCCATCCGGCCATTCTGGCTCGAATTTCAAGAACAACAGTCAGAGGACTTTAATATACGAAGAGTTAAAAGTTTATGCCAAAAGTGTTTCAGTTCTTCCCCATGACAATTTTTCCACTCCCTCTAGTATAGTGTTTGACTTGCTTTGCATTAATTGTTGAGTTCAGTTTACAGTGTCCCCAAATAGTGCTCCGGCTTTCTTTCCTTTCCTTTCCTTTTCCTTTTTAAATTTGTGGAGTACATGTAAAGTACAATTTTGAGATAAAATCACTACTCTTGCATTCTCTAGCCCAGTCCATATTGCAACTGATCATTTCTGTGTATGTGACAATATTTTGACACTGAATAAGAGTACTCAGGGCCTTTTTTAAAATCTGTATCTGGGCCAGTACAAACCTAGTTTTTGCTCTACATTGTTTTTTAAAACTCTGTCCTTGTTTAATACCTTAGTCCGCACTCCATGTTGTACCTGGTTTGGCATTTTATACCTGGTCTGCAGTCCACAGTCCGTGTTTTATACTGACCAAGGTTTTAGCTAGTAGTCTGACACCTTGAAACTGCAGTTCTGCGTGATAAATCAGTTGTACAAATTGCATTCACATTGCATTCTGAAGCAACTGGTTTCTTTGACATTACTTTTTTGTTGACCCAGCTATCTCAAGGTTTCAAAGTTTGTTGCGTTTGGGCATTAAACAAAACAACTTTTGGCTGAAAATAAGCAGTTTCAACTCCTTCAAATAAAGGGATAAAATTTCACCTCAGTCTAGTGATAAAGGAAACACACTTTCAAATTGAAAGAAAAAAGGAAGGTTGTTTTTGGATCACAGAAATTATTGTCATTATTATTCGTAAAAAAGAAAAAGAATGTTTTTTCAATCATTGTTAGCCTTGTGGGTTTTAGTACTTAGAACATAACTTCATTCTAATCTCATTAAGCAACTGCTTGGAGGTGATGCACTATCTTTATTGTTGAATACCTCTGTATTTTTGTTGGTTTTTTGTCAAGAATTTTAGATGCATTGCACTTAATTCAATTCCAAATCTTTCAGGAACTACACCCAGAAGATAGTCAAGAACCAGTTCCACATACTGATCATGTTGTAGATACAGTGGGGGAAGAGCCAGGGGAAATTGTGGGTGCATGTACATCTGCTATTACTGAGATTGACGCAGACACCTCCGTTCCAAGTACATCCATAGCTTTTAGTGAGAGGGTTGAGCTTACAAATGTGCAAAATATAGATGAGGAAGAGAAGCCAGTGAAATTTGGAAAGATATGTGACCCTCAAACGCTGGGTTGCTGCGAGTTCTGTGGTGGTCCAGTGAAACGTCGTCGGTTTTGTTCTCCTCTCAAGAAGTTCTGTTCAAAAGGTTGTTCTCGCAGCTCTAGAAAGGCTAAGGTACATTAAGAATTTTGTAGCTGGCATGTACATCGGATAACAATGACAATGACAATAACAATAACAATAATATTAATACCTGAGAATGATTAATGCTGGAGTAGAGGTGGCAGCACTTCAGAAAGTTTTGTTGGATCAGCGAGGATCCTCCAGAGTCCTTGAAGACTAAGGGTGCTTGTTGCCACCTGATGATAAATTGTACATGTAGGACTAAAATTTCTGCCATTTCTATATATAACAATAATAATGATAATAATAATAATAATAATAATAATAACAAAAATAATAATAATAATAATAATAATAATAATTTTAATTAATAATGATAATAATTTATTGACCATAAACTCCACAATACAAAAATAAGTGATCGCATTTAGTGTAGCTTACTGTAATTAAAAATATAGCCATATATATGGACACTTCTCCGCCTGGTGAATGGTCATGATCTTCGTCTTCCATCAGTGAATGGTAACCTTTTACATGTAAAGTAAATTCTGCTTGCTATAATATATTGTACTGTTGTGATGAAAAAATTAAATTTCCCTTTTTATAAATTTTTTGTGTTTTGCTCAACTGGAATTTTCTCCGTAGAGAAATATACAGAAACGGTCTTTACTGTAAAATCGCGACCAAAAAGCAACCAATCAGAGTGCTAAATTTAACCAGAGAATTGCTTGCCGTGTAATAAGGTTGGAAATTGCATGGAGTACCTAAAATCCATGACTACTTAATTAATCTAAAGTTCTTTTTGTCATGATCACTTTCTGATAATTTATCTGAACTACAGTACATGTATGGGCACATGTAAGAGGGAACTCTATCTTTTGCAGAAGAAGGAAATGGAAGATATCGTCAATGGACAAGAATCTGCAGATGAAGGCAGCTCCTATACATGTTCCTTAACAGGTGAGGGTCCTCAAATCTTCTTTGTACTTCAAGTAATAGGTGCATTATATTGTGTAAGAGGCCATTAACAGACTTATCGGAAAAGCTCACACTGTATCTCATGAAATACATGCAGTAAATTTAGCAAAGGTATTGGTTTTTATGGAATTTTAATGTAAATTTCAAACCACTTTTGCAGAGTTGGGGAGGGGGCTGGGATGGTGCTTTTTGTCGGTTTCAGCTGTTATACTTCATTAGCAAAGTGTAATATTGCCCCAAACCTTTTACAGATGCTGAGTGTAATATTTGATGTAAATGTATTGGATTACGTACCCTGCTATTTGACATGAAAAACTTAAAATTTAGTTTTTGTAGATATTGTTGCTGTGGCAGTAATAAGACCTACCTTGTCACTAGTTTTGCAGGTTAAGTTAAGTTGTCACATTACGTCATTAATGCCATTTAGTGGGCAAGTGTACAGAGGTCCAAACTACATCAGAAAAGTTGGCATTGAAGAAATTCTCTTGAAACATAGTGGCTGGCAGTAGGTTTACATCATTATGCCCATTATGAAATGAATTTTGTTGTTCCAAATGTTTGCAGGCAGGCATGTTTTTATTTCGATATTATTGTGGTATGAAAGTGATTAAAATAGGACTGATAAGAACTTGTAAGTGTAGCAGCGGACTCACAGAAACTGTTGAAGGGCCAAACTATTACATGCCAAACAACTGTTACAGCAAGAACTTAGCGTGCAGGAATTGAATTACTGATTGATTAAAGTCAGGTATCACACAAACCAGCTGTGATTGTATTTCAGTTAATGTTCGATTATCATCAGTTATTGATGATATTCAAATGTAAACTGAAGTACCCATCCATCCATCCATCCATCAGGCCGGCGCTTATCTCCAGTTTCCGTAGGATGAAGCGACTTGGAGTATTTATACTCCCCCCTGAATGGGATGCTAGTCCATCGCAGGGTTACCCCCAGCATTACGCCGGTACCCATTTATACACCTGGGTGGAGAGAGGCACAGCGAGAGTAAAGTGTCTTGCCCAAGAACACAACACAATGTCCCCGGCCAGGCCCCGAACCCGGACCACTCCATCCGGAGGCAAGCGCACTGACCATGTGACCACCGCGCCTCCCAAACTGAAGTATAAACTGCTCTCCTCAGCTGCTCAGATTTTTGCTGACAGGTGGGCCCATATGTCTGATACAGCAATTTTATCGGCTTTCCTGTCTGGAT
>NC_090877.1:8078239-8098239 GCF_036669935.1 Montipora foliosa | reverse complement strand
AACATCCTTAACTGGCATAAAAGAAGTCCAAAATGTACAAGGTGGCTTTTTGGGTTTGCTTTTCAGGTTAGTGTAAGTTGTATGTTTCTAAGTGAACTTATGTGACATTTTAGTTTCAATGTAGCATGGGCCAAATATTAAACTGAAAAAGTGCATGTGGATAATTTACAATTTATTTCAACAGACACAATAACTTGATAACAAAGTTAACAACAAAGAGGGGTAGTAGTCTGGGCTGGTCAATTACATGTATCTAAGAGTGGTGTGGGATGTTTGGCACAGGCCAGCGCATTCTCACTCAATCGCTTAACGACATTGCAATTTATCAAGCATTTTGCCTGCCACTTTGTGCTGTGCTTGTCCAGTCGGGCTTTTGCTTCTCCCCCTTCCCTCCCTACTTGTACTGTTGGTGTCTTGATGCCTGGTTTGGGGACTTAAAGGCTGGGTTGTGGGGATTGCTGGTCATGGGAGTGTTACTCAGTCAAGAGGCTGGCTGACTGGGTGGCCTGATCCATTGGAAGTCCCTAATTAAAACATATCCCAAGCATGCATTCTCCATTTGGCAATGCAGTTGTTAATTGGAATGTGTTCATACATTGATCTGCATAATAGTAAACATCTTGTGTTATTTTATTAGGTATTAATAGCACTCTTGAAGACTGGAGGACATTCCTGACACAGACCCTTACTGGAGCACTTGCTGCACCACATGACTTGTTTAGAAAGGTAGCTTTATGAATTTGTTTCTTATTTTGCTTGCTAACTTGTTTTTTCATTTTAGGTCATTATTGCAAATTTGTTTTAAATTTAACTCTCGTAGACGCAAGAACACTTCCAACCACGTGTCCATGGATTTGAAATTGGTATGAAGCTGGAGGTAGTTCATCCCGTAAAGCCATCAATCATCTGCCCTGCAACAGTCACTAAGAGTCTGGGACCCTACTACTTTGCGATCACTACAGACTACCAGGATGATGTACCGTCAGTGACGTTCTGTAGCCACAGTGATTCACCTGGAATCTTTCCACCTGGATGGTGTTACAGGCATCAAGTTGAGCTTGCTGTACCTGCAAGTAGGTGAAAGTTTTTAGGTCCTCAGTGAGCAGATAACAGGTGTTAAGAGCCACAGGCATTAATATGGCCCAATTAGTGGAGTTTTAAGAAGACTGTACATTAGATATTAAAGACATGTGACCATCCACAGGAAAGCCAATAGAAAAGGGGATGACATGGGCTGTGTGTGATGTACCACATGGTTACAGGGTATATACAGTGGGTTGTTAATTAACTGCAAAATGGTTGATTTTTAGTGGATTAAAGGTATACAGGTACTGTAGTACTAGTAGAACGAGTTTAAAAGCATTTTTCATCATAATTTGATCCTACCCTGTTAATACGACCAATTTTCCATGGCCCGAAGGTGGTCGTTTAAACGGGGTTCCACTGTATGTGCATAATTATTTTATGACTTGTACAGTACTAGTAGCTGTCATGGTTGCTTTTGTTCAAGTGCATGCTGAGACACACCAGATATGTTGTTTTGCATTTGTGCGTTTAAAGTTTCTAAGTAGCGTGTCAGATGTGTACCAAACAAAGCACAGTAAAATACAAAGAAGCTTAATAGGTATGATTATATCATGTGTTAAAGAAAATTTGTTTCGTTTAGCGTGTTAAAATAGCATGCCGGTGTCATGACCTTTTTGTTGATTTTACTGTGGATGGCCACGTGCAGTGAATATTATGATGACTCCATTTGACTTTCTTGGAGAGTCCCTGGGCAGAATCCCTGCAGAATGAGTTCTACTTGGTCATCGCAACTTTTGTATTGTTCATAATTTTTTAATGTTTGATGTTTTTCTTCTTTTCTTTGTCATAAGGGTGTGTTATGCCTGATTTACGTGACATGATTTAGTGTGAAGTCATGGCATAAGCAAGTTGCATACAATAGTAAATTACTTTAAGTGGCGTACGAATTTGCAGCAAGGTAGATTCAGTAGATTGCCGTGTTGAAAAAAAAAATCACAAAATTATAATGATGAGCACTTTGAATTAATTTCAGACTACACAAAGAAGACATTTGCATGGGACAAGTATTTGGCACTTTGTAGAGCACCGTATGCTCCAGCGCATCTGTTCAGAGTATGTAATCGTTAATGCAGACACTAGTTGTTTGCATAAGCTAAATTGCTCTTTGCCTTTTTAGTATTAATGTAAAATTATGTGTGTTGTGATAGTTGAATCCCAATTTTTAAAACTAAATTTCATCTTCAGACACCCCAAGTTTCTGGGGAATAAAACAATTAATATGTAATTTGTACAAACATCCTTGTATTATAAGTTCTCAGGGAAACTTGCTGCCTCCCAAACATTTTTTGGTTGCTCCCACAACCCTTTTTTAGTCTCCTGTGGAGAGGTTAGGTGATGAACCAAGAGAATGTTTGCAAACAAATCTATAATCATGGTCTGGCCTCTTTTTGTAAGAGTAAATTACACCAGTGTGGGTATTGAGTGAATTAATGTGAGTTTAAGAAATACTGATAAACTCATGGATGATGCTGAATGTTTAGCAGAGTAACATACAAATGCTACAAATGATAGTAATCTGTAGCATTGTCCTGCCAGTGGATGCAGGGCAAGCTTTACAATGATAATAAAAATCTGTATTTAAATTATCATAATGTCCGTTGAAGACATAAATAATTTGAGCAAGCCTTTAAATAACACAACTTCTTAATAAGTTGCACCATTTGTCCTGTTTGGGTTTGTACAGAAAATGAAAGCTCATAAATTTAAACCTGGAATGAAAGTCGAAGTTGTCGATCTGGAGCAGCCGCATGTCATCCGTGTTGCCACCATAACAAACATCTGGGTCGAATGCTGCAGCTCTTTTTTGATGGGCATCAAAAATTCCAGTTTGTGGATTTTGAATCACCTGACATTTATCCTATTGGCTGGTGCAAAAGAACAGGTCACCCACTCTTGTCGCCATTTGGTCGAAGTAAGTGGTGTTCCTGTTGTATGCTGAGTTCTTTATGAAAGCCTGTCATTTGGGATTGGATTGGCTTGGGGTTTGCTTATGTCCAGGATTAACCCTTAGGCTACTAACCTTTACCCTCAACTTTATAGTGGGAAATACAGGAAGCAAATGCTTTGATTTAAATGGGCAAGTACACAACTCGGACCAGATCAACTCAGATCACTCACCTCAAAACAATTTTGTGCGCCAAAACTATTTCTTTGCCTGATTTCACCATGATTACACCATGATTACTTTAAAGATTAGGGCTAGGGTGATTTCTCAAGGCCTTATCATTTTTTTTACAAGGATCTGAGGTGAGCGATCCAAGTCGATCCGAGTTGATCTGGTCTGACTCTTGTACCTGCCTGATTTAAAGTCCACTTTGTGTTGGATGTCAAAATTGGGTGTGCATCTAATTAGGGTCAATGCAACTGTTTTTCTTTACTCATTCAAGGAGTAGTATTTGGGATACCCTTTGTGACATTAGTTTGTCTGTATTCCGAGACACGAGTGATGTAGAAGTAAGAGCAAGTAGACACTTTGTGATGCTTATTGAAATCCACGTGGATCTAACTAGGGTCAGTCCTGGGCATATCTGTAAGGATATGCCAAACATACAATATCCATGTCAGATCTGTATATGTGTCTAGGTACATGTTAAATTGCATATTCATGTATGGCTTTTACTTGACTACCCCTTTCACTCTGAAATTGCCGCCATTGACAAGTAAAATCATCTTGTTTTAGAGAGAGTAAAACATATAATTACCTCTTTTTGCGAGGAAAATTAAGAGATGATTATTGAAACACCACCCTTGAATAAATGCTGCAGTTGGAACAAACTTAACTGCTCTAAAACAAACTCTAATTCAATCAGAAGAATGTGGTGTTTATTTGAAGATAATGTGAAAAACAATCACGTGTGTTCCAATTCTTCAGAATTCACACCATCCCTGGAAATTACAATTATTCTATATTAGCAAAGAGTGAGACAGAAGTTTATTGTGTTTCTGTTTTGCAAAATGTTTACAAGTTACATGTATTTGCAAATTATTTTTGACTTAGTAAATATTGGTATTCAACATTGGTATTGAACATTGGTATTGAAATGCACCCACAAGTAAACACTTCCCTTGAATCAACAAAGCATCAGAAATTATGCTAAAAAAGTTAATAAATGATGCAGCATTTAATCGGGAATAGGGTGTACCTCTGTGAGTGTTGCATAAAATATTTGCAGGAGGGATGCATTGGTTTTATTAATGGCATCCCATAGGTCAGAGCCATGGCATGTGTCTATCTTAATTAACTGGATGGTCATGTGGTGACATTGAAATACAAAATAGTAATTACAGTAGCTTTTGAAGTGTATCATGATTTACAGGGTATACATGTTAACTGAACACTACGTTTCTATTGCCTGTCATCCTTGGGATATTATAAATCCTGATACAGGAAAGGAAAGGAACTTTATTTAAGTGTCTAGTCATTCTAGCGCTGGAGCACTAATTGGGGACACTAAACTGAAAGTAACAAATTATTAAGACAAATTAAGTCAAATGTTGGTTTTTGAGGAGAGGGAAAAGTGGAGTACCTGGAGAAAAACCTCTCGGTGCAGAGTAGAGAACCAACAAACTCAACCCACATATGACGCCGAATCTGGCAATCGAATCCGGGTCACATTGGTGGGAGGTGAGTGTTCTCACCACTGCGTCATCTATGCACCCCTACAGTTCAAATGTTCATGTACACTGTACATACATGTAGAATTTCCAATGGCCTTAATGGTATCGAATTAATTACCTGCAGTAACCTGTGATTGAGTTCTTTTTTTTTCTATTATTGAGTTCTTGATACAAAGATGATGTGCTCTGATTAAACTTCCGATAATCACATGATCAGTTAGGTAAACATTGAGAAATATCGAGTTACTACAATATTATTATTACTATTACTCATGCAATGCCAAGAGATTGTAAAACTTTCATGGATGAAACCCAAAATTTTGTATCTTGTGGTTGTCATTCTCATGAAATATCCAAGTAGATTTTACTTGAAACGTTACAATTTACATTACTTGGAGATGAGTTGGAATAGACCAGTTTCGATATATTAAAATTCAGTCTTAAACAAAAGACATCATCTTGAGGCTCTGGGTAATAAGTATGAGGATTTTTATGAGTTTATTCCCCAGAGCCTTGAGATGATGTCTTTTGTTTAGGACTGAATTTTGATATATTGAAAGTGGTCTATTTGTAGGTGGTATCACCTTCTTGATTCTTGGTTAAATTCTTTTTTCAGTTCCGTCAGATTCAATGAGGTTAGTGCTTTGATTTCATGATTTAAGTTCCATTTATTTTATTTTCAGTAGTGCTTGGACCACTCAAGTTCATATATAGTTTCAATGTCATTCCTTCATAGTACAGCATGGGATAATGCATGTTAACAATGTTTACCTCTTCTGACCTTACCCCTAGCTTGGCAGACAGTGAATCGGACACTCTTGACTTGCCGTCATTTCTTGAGGTCATGGGAAGGCAGAGTCAGTCCCAGGCAGGGCAGTCAGCCGGAGGTAAGTAAATGTTGGTGATACAAATCTAAACTCTCGTAACTCTACCACATTATATTCTAAGTGAGAATTGGTGAGAAAAAAAGCCTCATCACCTTTGCTTTTAATTCTTAAAGAAACATTTTGTGGGATAGAAGTCTTAGTGACTTGTGTATCCCTCTCACCCCCAAACAAGGTAAAGTCACCTTATTTAACGTCGGTAGTTTGTTCAGCTATGAGGCTGGTATCAATGGAAGCTTGACTGTCATTGTTCCATTTACGGGTATTGAAGCTACAGCTACCTGGATCAGAGGAAAGTTGAAACAGACTTTGAAGTCACCGAGGATTGAACTGGGGACCTCTTGCTCTGAAGGCCATGCATTAACCAACTGAGCTATGCCTGCCCCTTTCTCCTTCCCTGGGGGGGGGGGGGGCACACTGGAAAAAAGTCTGGGATGCTCTTGACCAGCAGACATGTAAGAGATTAAGAGATATGATGAACAACCCATTGTTTTGTAGTGAGATTCTCATTCTGAGTGGTTTCAGTAAGTACCAATAGTAAGTACTTTACTTCGGAAAGTTGGCTACTTTATTCCTAAATTGAAGTAATTAAAGACAGATTCTTTCATACCGAAAATTACAGTTCATTTTGACAATGACAACAGTTTGTTAATCTACTGAAACCAGCCACCGACTTCCAATTTTGCTGTATTGATACCCCTGCATTTCTTTTAGTGGAAATCAAGCAGTACCTCATCCATATTGTGGATAATAATAATTACCGGTACTTCCCAAATAAGGATTCATTCCAAGAAGATTTATTATTATGTCTCACTATTGTTTACCTGGGTAGGTTTGCTGCCAAGAAAGACTTCTTTAGTTAGGTAGGTGGAGAGCTTTTTTTGTATGATGCATCTTGCATTACATGCACATCTCTGTTTGGTGGTCTGCAGGCCTTTGGTTGCTCAAGGGGTGGATAGCACAGTCTGAGGTTTGTCAGAACCATTTGAGTTGTCCACTGGTTTGGATTGCAATTTATCCACTTAATAGCTCAATCCATGCCTCGCACACCAAGGGCCAGGCGTCTGCATGGTACTTTATGTAAATTTCCAAGTTGGATAGAAAAACAGTGTTGTGAATAGACCAATTTCGCTATATTAAAATTCAGTCCTAAACAAAAGACATCATCACGAGGCTCTGGGGAATAAATATAAGGATTTGTATGAGTTTATTCCCCAGAGCCTCGAGATGATGCCTTTTGTTTTCGACTGAATTTTAATATATTGAAATTGGTCTATTTGGCGAAGAACTTTTGCACATGAACTGACTTTGCTTTGCATTTTTTTTTTAATTTAGCAAACTTGATAAGGATGACAAGTCAGCTGGTGAAGAAAGTGATATCAGTGATGATGATACAGGTGAGGGGAGCAGTCTTTATTATTTTGGTTCCCAGGGGATAGGTATGGGCTTTGATACAGGTGAAAGTAGCAGTCTTCATTTGGCCCCCAGGGGGAGGGTATGGACTGTGATACAGGTAGAGGGAACAGTCTTCATTTGGCCCTCATGGGAACAGGTGCAGGCTGTGATGCAGGTGAGGGGAGCAGAGATGTTTATTAGTCATCGGCCATTTGGTTAAAGAGTTGGCGTCATTTCGAGCAAGAATGAATTAGATAGAAGTGTTGGTCTATCACTTTGCGCCTTGCCCCAGCACACTTACAAATGGATTTATTTATAGATACACTTTGCGCACGAAACAAACAAAGGGTTGCCAATCTTAACCAATCAGAAGTAGCCATGTCATGCGTGACGTCTTCTGCCATGTTTTTTTCAGGGATGTGACAACTGGGTATTCTAAAAATAGACTCATTTGTGACTGGGCTGGGGAGTCCACCCATGCCATAACAACACTCTTATTTTTCGTGTAAAAACTGGATTTTAGTAGCTTTTTTGGGTTTGTCATTTTCTGTTTACCTTCTTCAGTTAATTTAGATGTGGAAGGTCATGTGGCATCTAGCCCTCTTTGCTGACCTTTTTTTCGAAATCAACCCCTTAAGGCTGGACATGTACAAAACACAGGTCTCTGGTCACAGGTCTCTGTTTTACCAATACAGAAACAAACCTAAATGTTCATGAAAGCTAACCTTAGGCGTACAAACTCTTGTTTAGGTCTAATTAGGTGTAAGGTTAGCTTTAATGAATGGTTAGGTTTCTCTCTGTATTGGTGAAATAGAAACCTGTGACCTGAGGCCTGTGTTTTGTACCTGCCGCTTAAGGCTTCACTTCTATGGAAAGAAGTTGGCCCCAATAATAATCCCATTCCTAGCTGAGTCAACTTTTAGTAGAGTTAACATGACAAAAGTCTTCCCCTGTTTAATTGGTCACGCTTATGAAGTCTATCCACCCTTCAACTCAGGGTCTATAATTGCCTGGTCGACCAGAAAATTCTCCTTGTACAATTCCCGGGGTACTCTTCACTCCAGGAGTAACCCTTGAGACATTCTCTGCTAACTTGCGTTTCCGCCAAACGTGCTGAAAACTTGTGTGAAACGAAACGATTTGGGTTTGACAGCGCTCCAAGCTGCGACCATTTGGTCGCCATGGCGAGTGGAAAAAATATTTGGCGACTAAAATTTTGACGAAAGTCGCCAATTGGCGACCGACAGATTACAAAAGAAACTTACTTCGAAAATTAATCGATCTTTGG
Organism: Montipora foliosa; assembly: GCF_036669935.1. Classification (NCBI taxonomy): domain Eukaryota; kingdom Metazoa; phylum Cnidaria; class Anthozoa; order Scleractinia; family Acroporidae; genus Montipora; species Montipora foliosa. Next base: position 8,089,968 of record NC_090877.1, on the reverse strand, counting down.
TCGAATTATTAAAAGCAAAAGCGACGGTATCACCTGTCTTTCTCTTTCTCGCCGTTCCGCTACTCGATACGAATGCGTAAACCTAAACTGAGCGAAAACTGGGAACAAGCCAAACTATACTTCCTGTACCCTGCTGAGGAGTGGAACTCCATCCCGACACAGACAGTTCTCTGTTAAGACGCATCAGTGAACACAGACGATTTGCCGCCCCGGTCGACCTGTTGGCGGCGAAATCCAATCCAAGATTGAACGCTGCAGGATTTTCAATGTGTTTATAATAAAAATAACTTTAGTTGAGAGCATTTCTGTCTTATTTTGTGTATATCATATAAGTTTTGGGGCACGGTCTTGTGGGAAAAAAGTGAGGATGTTTAATTTTCCCATAAGAAAAAAAAATTCAGTGCTGACTCCAAGTGCAGTTGTCACGCATCAATGATTGCGAGAATGTTGTTTTTAGCCTCTTGAATGAGAGAGATAAAACGAGGCAATCTAAAAGGGTTTTTTCCTTCAACAGTGATCGCTAAAAAAAATAGTAAAAGTGTGCAGGTTTTTTTTTAGTTTTCGCGAAATATGGGATACAAATGGGATAAACCGAGAAAGTTGGTTTCTTTTATCAGCGTTGCTGGTCATCGCCGATCTCAGTCACTCATAGCGATGAAAACTGTCACGCAAAAACAAAACTAGGTAAATCCACACAGGGTTATTGTAGTTTATAGTGGTTGATTATAAAGAGAAAATAATGTTACTATAAAGCGGATTGAAATGTCTTCTAATCGAGTTTGAACTCAACAATTTAATGTGAATAAGGTTGTTACGATGCGTACAGATATTTAATTTTTAAAGCAAGGACGGGTCACATTCTTTTGCGCGCGAAAACTATCCAATCAGAAGCTTCATAAGGGTTGTCTGCATCCATGAAAGAATGTGAAAAAAATGAAAGTGGGCTCTGTCTTTCTTTTCTGTCATGATGAAAGACTTTGAGAAATTTTCAAGACCTTGAAAGACCTTTTGGTCAGTGAAGACTCATCATCAACTGAAAAGAGTACTCGACCTGCAAGAAGAGCATGAGCAAATTCTCCGTGCAGAATTGGAAAGCGTCCTGAAAGTAAATTTATCGAGGTTTTCGGAAGATACTCTGGGGACTGCCTTACTTCCTGGAGAACAACGTGGCCTACGAGCTGTAAAGGTTTCCGGCGATGGGAATTGCCTGTACAATGCGGCATCAGTTTTAAGTAAGGGAGATGAGACACTAAGTGGAACTTACGAGTATTAACTGCGTGTGAACTTTATTTTAATGCAGAATTCTATGCAAATCATGCAAAGATCTCTCAGGCAAGTGGAGTTTCACCATATTCTGAGTCTCTTCCTTCTCTTTGTCTTGCCCGTTATTACAATATTTAATCGGCAAGCGAGTAAATGTAACAATTTGGCAAGGAAAGTGTTGCAAACGTGTCGCTCGGCGTAGTAGACGTTCATGTAACATACGCGAAGTGTCCGCCCTGGTCATAATGAATTTTTTTTTGGGCGACCAATATTTTTTTATGGCGACCATTTTACAATTGAAGGTCGCCAAAAGGCGACTTTTTGAAAAAGTGAGCTTGGAGCGCTGTTTGAAGTTTTGCTTGTCCTTGCTAGGTTCAGAACGCTTCTATCACAACAAGAACCAGATTTTCTTCAACAAGAGTTGCTGTTATGGACCCTTGTTGGACCCTGACAAGGTGTCACAGTTGCCAGAGGCCACCCCTCCGGGGAAAGTCAGTAGTGTGATACGCACAGGACTGGAGATGGTAGCCAAAGCAGCATTTGATCCTGAAAAAGTCATCGATCTCATGCAGGAGGGGTGTGGGGTGCGGGTGGTGGTCAAACACAAGGGAAAGATCTTCAAAAAGGTAAGGATGGAGACAAGTAGGTGGCGCTGGGGCAAGTCAGGTAAGCGCATGCAGCAGACATGAAAAAAAAAAAAAAGACATGACAAATTCATATTCAACATTGAAAAAGGGATTATGGAAATGGATAAGTGTCCCAACATTTACGATTTACGAATGAAAGAAATGCAGTTATTTTAAAGCGCGGGTTATAAACGAAATATAGAAGTGATCCTCTCACTTATCTCGACGGACAATTTCAGCAATTGTCTCTTATAGACACCTGAATCGTTCAAGGGAACGAATGAGCCCAACAAATTGACCAGCGGAGTGAGCCCCGAACCGTGAGGCTTCATAGTTCAGTTGGTAGAGCATTGCACCGGCATCGCAAAGGGTCATGGGTTCGAATCCCGTCGGAGCCGCGTGGCGCCACGCGGCGCCGTGTGGATCACTTCTATCTTTCATTTACGACTTACCTTGGGTTCTACTGCCAGGACTGGAATAGTAAAAACGTAGCATTTTTTTTTTGCGGATAGAAAGTGTCAAATGTCAACCCCTTTTTTTCAATGAATTCAATCAATTGTGTTGAGGTGATGGGGACTTAAAAATCTAAGTATTTTCCACCTATTTTGATAGCAATAAGGTAGGTCAGGATGCGGGTGAGTAGGAGCCTCCCTATGCACTGTATCCTTGAGTCAACCTTTGCGCGTACCCTTCTATTTTTAGAACTAACTCTTAATTAAGCCCTGGCCAAACTATCGAACAAAGTTGGATTCCACATGCAACATTGTTGGATGTAAATGTTGAGGTAGTAGCAAAACACTATCCAACATTGCTTGATGAAACATTCAAGTATGGCGCTAACACTGAAACGAAAACTGCTCGTAGCGTTTGTGCTGTTGGAGCTGTTTGAGGACGGAAACGATGGATTCAAACGAGGAAAATTAAAACCAAATTGGTTGTGTAGAAAAGGGTATGTTCACTGCAAGATATATTCGTGCGTAGGAGATGGTGAGAGTGAGCTCGGATCAATTTGCAGAAATTGTAAACGCTATTGAAAAAGAAATCTCCAAACAGACCTATAGGAGACTAAAAGTGTCCCAAAGACATGGCCTTGTTTCATACTCGCGGATGAAGGATTCTAGATGTTGACCCTTGTCCGCCATCTTTGTTGCAAATAAGGCTAGAAGCCTAGGATTGAAATAAAATAGTGATTTGTGATTGGCTAGGAGCGTGAACGTGACTCGATTCAGGACACAACAATGGACACAACTTTGTTGGAAGAGCTACAAAACAATGCAACATTGTTGATTCGAGCAGAATTGTTGGTCGCAATGTTTGATCAAAAGCAAACTCCCTCCAACACTTGATCGAACAAAAACTGTTGGACGAACATCATCCAACATGGGTGGCCAAACGATCGAACAATGAAATTATGTTGGATCGAGCAAAGTTGGAGCGTTGAATCCAACTTTATTCGATAGTTTGGCCAGGGCTTTAAGTAGGAGACTCACATTTACATCAGTTTTCGCAATTTGCATACATCAAGTGAAGCTATGATCCTCGCAGTTATGAACGCAATTTTTGCAATTAGGTAGAGAAGCTGAAAATTTCAGGACTTCAACGGGGTTTGAATCCGTGACCTCGCGATACCGGTGCGACGCTCTAACCAACTGAACTATGTAGCCTAGCCACTGACGTTGGGAGCTGGTCAAAAGTGAGTTCTAATGTTCCCGTGAGGAATGGGATTGGGAATGTGAAGCTATGGTCCTCGCAGTTATGAACGCAATTTTTGCAATTGCGTAGAGAAGCCTGGAAAAATTGCGTTCATAACTGCGAGGATCATAGCTTCACTTGATTTCATATCCGCAGTTCATATCTGATCCATTTCATATATCATTTCATCATTTTGGTATATCGATAACTCTTATTCTGATTGGTCATTCTCAACAGTGCGTGCAGAGCCGAAGAACTCGTGGCGTTATAAAAATAGAAAGATACGGGTAAATGTTGACTCGTAGGGCTTGTATAAGTGAGGCAAGATCTGCTCATGGGCTTCTGGGAAGGTGGAAGGGTTAGCGTCGTTTTTGTAAGTACAGCTGTAAAGGCCCACCTTCAACCGACAGGCTTTTCGACCGTTGTTTTGTTATGAAAATTCGCATTGCTTATCGCAGCGCGATCCGATTGGATTGAATTTCAAATTTGGCTGGATTTGCGTATATGAAAATTGTTCCGCGACACGCAATGCCGGTCGGTTTTTGAAGATGGGCCTTTAATCTTTGCTTGAGCCACCAGAGGGTTACGGGACCTTTTGTGAATAGCTAGTCTCCGTTGAGCGTGGCAAAATTGAAAAACCAAATCCACGTGCTGTGATTGGCATACCCAAGAGGGCAGATTGAGCGATACTGCCCGCTCGGGATTTCTCGACTTGGGTTCCCGCAAGATCAAAGATCTTTATTCGGTGTTTTATCCCATATTAATAAATCATTTATTGACCAAGTTTGTTCGGTCGAGATGGCTGGATAGTAGAATCGCTCTTATTTTTTGCGGGGTTATGGACCTCGACTTAGTCTTCCGGTCCATCTTCTCCTACGCTTGGTCAATAACCCATATGTATTCCCAGACGAGTAGGCTGAAGTCGGGGAGAAGAGACAAGGCTTAGGGGAACGCCTCGTGGGACGTTCATCAAAATCGCCGTGCATCTAATTTACGTGCATATCTGGACGTAAAAATAATCTGAAAAGTTATTTGAGAGGTGGTTGCGAATGGTGCTTTTCTTTTCTTTTTAACAGGCAATCTACGAGCGTGGATTCGCGTGACCAAAGCTGGCGGCGCTATTAAAGCGATTTTGACGGCAGGCTCAATCTGTTGTGAGTTCTTCTTGAGTCTGAAGCCCAGTCCAAACACATTGTCCCGACCCATGTGTCAGGCTGATGGTAGGCAGTCAAGCCATTATTGTTTACGCAATGAGATATAAAGGAATGAGAGAAGTGATCGTCGCACTGCAGCGGCCCAATTTAATCAAAAAGGCAGGTTTTTACGTGGGACGTCATCCCGCCATGCTGGTGGACGAAAACAAAAAGATCTCTCATTAGCTTCTTTTGTTCGTCCACCAGGAAGTCGTACATTTCTCTATGGTTATTGGTGCTCCTAGAGGTTGGGTTGAAAACAGTTGCTATTATCCCTTGTAGACAACATTGAAAAAAATTTCATTCATTCGTCACCCAGAGATAACTCACTTTTGTCCATTCAGAGAAAATGTTATACACCGAAAAAAAAAACCCAAACGAGGCCCAAAACGAAAGCAATAACTGGCAACAAATTTTTTTTGATTTCATTTTCACACTCAAGGGGACCTTGTTTTTCCGTAATTTTGTTTTTTGGACCAGGCATTCCACTTTTTGCAAATTTTGCGGGCAAATCGCAAACTTGTCTTCTTAATTTTGCTGTAATGTTTAGGAGAGTGATGCTAGCATGTCTTGGTTTTCAACCGTGGGTACTGGTGGTTCAGATTACACCGTAAGGATCCAGCGCAAGAGTTAATACATATTTCAAGATTTCATTTTAAACTTATGTACAAAATTTTGAAAGACGAAAAAAATTCAAATGTGTAAAACAATCTGTTTTTCATGTTAGTACCTGTAATGTAAAACCACGTAGTGTCCTGAGACTACGAAGTTTTGTTTTTAATTTGATGTGCTAACCCGCCGCATTTTGTTCGAGGAATGAAGGACATCGAGGCGCATTCTTACTGGGGTCCAAGTTGGCCATAACGGCGAGAGAAAATCAAGTTCAACTCGAGGACGTGACCTCTTGTCCGCCCTATCGTTGTTTTGATCTGCCCAAGTATGCATTCAAGGGGGATAAAACTAAATCCTTGAGATCGTACTTTGGCTCTGTCTGAAGACACCTCGTTTCTAAGGTAAATGCAAAGTAAGGTTACGGTACTTCACACTAAAAGTAACTCCGTTCACATGCAAAGTAGAACTCGGGCGTACTTTAAAAGCATACCTACGTCCCTAGTATGAAGACCCCATATTAGAGAGGTTTTCCGGCACCACTTTAAGGCAATTTCTTAAAAAAGCAAGAAACTTGCTGGATTTAAGTTAATTTCTTTGCCAATTTGCCGCAGTTGTTGACCAACCTCTCAAACGAGAGAGACGACGGGAGAATAAAATGATTTCATGCTTTTATGTCAAACAACGATTTTACCGTTTGTCGCAATGCTAAAATCTAAGTTATTGTGCTTAGACAATGTGGTACGTTTTTGACTGAAAGAAAAAATTCGATTGAGACAAAAAAGTGTTGAGTCCTATAGGGTAACCCGTTGGACTCGTAAAAGGATATCTCCTGATTTATTTATGAGATCTTTTTGATTATATCATCAACTTTGAATTTAGGCGTAGATTTGCTGGCCTGTGATAATCGAATATTTACCTGAAATTGTCAGCGATGTTTTACCGGCAAGTTGTGACTGAAATTGCCGTGAAGGGTTGCAAGTTATACGTCGCTTCACGACCACGATTCCAAAGTGTGTTTTTTTTTTTTAAACAAAATACTCTGTTTTCAGTTGACAAAATCGCCGCATTCATCTGCCTCCATTTTGTCTCTGTTTTAATTACCCTTAAACAGTTGTATCGATTTGTTTTTCAGAATCAAGGGCAATTGCAAGGCCCAAGGGACTTAAGGCAAAAAGATCACGCGAATATTTTGAAGTCAAGCAATTTGGAGTCGAGGGAAAAAAGAAAGAAGAGGCCGGAACACGGAAGTAAGAGAGTACTTACTTCCGGGTGGAGGCCAAAACAGTATTGTTACCAGGCCCCTGGTGGAAAATGCCAGTATCCAGCCAGCGGGCGGCCTTTTCTGTTGTTGAGGGGCAAAGGATATCTTCAGCGGTAACAACCATTGCGCATGTTCAAGATGGTTCCACCCGTCAGTCACGGGGCTTCCGTCGTTTCTCCTCCAGTGGTAACTCTGGCGCCCGTTAGTTATAGGAAAACCCCAGATTTCAAGGTCCTGCAAACCCGGCAGCACCTCGTCAAACCCAAACGCGGTGAACAACATTCCTATGCTCGACACCCAGGGTAACTTCCCATGGTTCAATCCCACAGGGCCGCTCTATACCGTTCAACACGCTTTACCGGGTGAGAAAAAAACGTTCATGACGGAGGGTGATTATTTATGTTTGGTTATTTTTTTGTTTGTCATTTCAATTCACTCCACGCTCGTGGGTACACGATGTTGGGAGTGTGAATTCACTGTTGTTTGTTCACATGCAAATATGTTCGTCATAAAACTTCTATTATTCTTATTTCATGGTGTTGTTTTACATTTGAGGCATCATAGTGGCAAGGAAATTTACCTAAAATGCGTGCCGCACGATTTCCCTTGAATCGTTTCCACTGTGCAACGCTAAATCGTATCTCAGTAACGGAGCCATAATCAGCGGAACCAAATATTTTGGAGTGTCGCTAAAGAATGCCAGAAAAGATTAAGAATCTTAGTTCAATGCAGGCAAGGCAAAATAACCCGAAATTTCGAGGCTTACAGTGGGCAGAAATATCACTGTTTTGACTGGCCATGATTCCGTGCAAAACGATTGCAGATGTAAAAAAAAACCACAGTAATTGGTCGCAAATGTTGTAACAAGAGACACGGAAATGTTCTCCCCCTCTACCCCTTCTATGTGCATGGGTTCGACTGCATAACTTAACCGGTAAACGCAAAAATGAAGGGAGTGAGGATGAGGGGTACGTTACTAATAGCTGGGATGTTGATTTACGTGCTGTTCTAGCGAAGTGTTACAAACTGTTTATGCCAGAAGTTGCAGCTCTTAGATAAATGCCCTACACATATACGCATTCCATTGTGGCTTTTCCAAAGCCACTAGTACTAATGAACGCTGCAGTAGCAGACAATGTTACAAGCACATCGCGAGAAAACTCAACCAAGGACTATCTGAGACATTGTCAGGCTTGTTGTCTTGAGCCTGGCAAGCCCTAGAAAAGCGACCAAAGCGGTGGGCTACTCTGCCTCGTGGCCTGAGGTTATAGCTTAGGTTGTAACTTGTTGTGTTGCAGTTTCAGGGTTTGATACTCATACGTCTTCCAGTATTGCCCCAATGTTACGATAACGGGCGGTTCGAGTCGAATAGATAGTGACCAACAGTCTCTAGTCAGCGATTTGAAACCAGTGCTACAAGCTCCGCGTACCACTATTACATTTTGGTCGGGCGTCCGCCCAACGTTACGATATCACACTGCGTTCCACCGCCACTGACAAAGATAGCCACCGAGAGTAGAAGTAGTCACGTGGACACAACCACGGCCAATTTGACGATGAAAAAGCCAAATAAGCTTCCGATTCACGCTGTGTTCCGCGGTTTCAAACGGCCAGCCAGTAGTAATTCAGTTGTGCACCTCCTTACTCTTCTGGTTTCGCCCATGCACCACCAATGTACAAGACCATTCATATAGCACGGTCACTGTTTGGACAAATGCCTGGATACAGACCAGCGACAAGTCCGCCGATTTATCCGCCGACAAGTCATTTAGTGCTTAGTCCCGGAGGCGGTGATTCGACATCCCGGAGTTCATCCGATTCTTCAACGAAGGAGTCAGCAATACAGGTCAAGCCGAGTAGCGGAACTGCTTGCTCTCCCTCCTACGCTAGTTTCAAATCATCGTTTACCCCTAAAGGGAGAGTCCGTCCTCAGGGAATGTATGTTCCCCCTCAAAGCAAAACGTGATACGACTTTGTCACAGCCGCGACCAGCGGTGCCTTCACAAGCCACCTCGTACGCTCCAGTGCCGGTCAGAAGGGGTAATAAACCATCGCCTGCACGGAAATGCCCAACCTCCTCTAAGCAGCTCATCTGGTGGCCCAACTGCACATCTTCAAGTTGGTGCAAGAGGAAAAGGGATTATCGCAGCCCGGGCCCCCTCCTAGGTCTCAAAAGGCCCATTATTGCCTAACGTGATCATGGAATTCCACGATCAATAAATATGCCAAGCAAAACTCATCTCCTTCATAAGGTTTTCAAATGTCAGGACTTCCCTATGGAGTGGATTTGGTCGGCAACTACCCCCGCCAATAGTCCCCAGGGGACTGGCCCAGGGGTACTTCAGCAGGTAAGAGGCCTTTCGTAAGGTTCGCCCATCTTTTCGCACGGCTTGTTTCTTTGCACACACAGATTAAATAAAAGGCTGGTTTTCACCTCACACAGTGTGAAGCACAACGTGAGCCACGTTTCAACTTGTTCGTGTCTGCAGTTAATGAGGAAGGCTTTATCGTCACAGTGGTTGTGTGTGTGTGGGCCCATACCCTTTTTAAAAGAACTCTCCTAAAACGTCACATTGTAACAGCAAAACTGATGATCACGTTTAGATGAACTAATGTTGCGATTATTGTCCAAATTGAGTTTTATCTTAGGTTTGAAAGATATGCCTCTATATTTGGTTTCAAATTAGTGAAAAAATGTAGGCGACGTCTTTGAGTGAAAGAAACTGACCATTTTCGTCGGCTGTTGGTCCTTATTGCAATCACAGAGAGCAATTATTCAGTTTTTTAATATTACCGAACAAAGCTTCGTTAATTAGAGTAAATCTTCTTGGGTTTTTAGAGCTTCAAGTTCCGCTTTCCGGTACCACACAGTGTCTGGCACAGTGCAACAGCGCAAAGTTGACATCCAAGCCTCCCGTCACGTTCGTCGACTCGAGCCTAGTTCCGAACTCTCGAGTTGGGGCCAACACCCATACAATCAAAGACTTCTATTGAACATCTACAGGCCCTGACAAATGCCACCAAACCAAGCTGCGGATAACCGAAGAGCGCCGATAAGCCAAGGAAGACAAAACCCAAGGTTACGAAGGAGCAGGCAATGCCGAAGAACGTGGAGAAGAAAAGCCGGGATCAAGCCCAAAGAAAATTTGTGGTGGGTTGAAATGAAAAGAACGAAGAAGAAAGCGTTGCCGGGTAAATACCATCAAAACGACATTACCGTCGGAAAGATGACTAAGTTGCGCCGGAGTACTTCAGAAATTGCCCCAATGGATAGTGGGGTAGAAGACGAACCCCGAATTTGACTTGGAAGATGGTCTTCCGAAGTCTTCTTGGGGAGAAAGGCCTAAAGCGAGGCCGACCACGAAAAGGTGTCGGGTTCCGATTCAAGGCCGATAGTATCTCGAACAGTGATCCCGACTGTACGAAACCGAAGAACGGAGACGCGGTAAAACCTGGGTTCAAGAAGAAAAAGGGACGACGTCAAAAAGGTGGTAAGTTTTACGTGGATAGAGATGTGGATGTTTACTTCGAGGTCACAGTCGACGGCTGGTTATTAGGGGGAACGTTTCATACAACGTGGTGAAGGCAATCAAGAACACTAAAAACTTAAAAGCAACAGTTTTGCAATTGTTGCTCATCCCATTTTTCGCGCTGAGCTTTTCTTTGTCGCCCGTTCTCAATCGTTTCTTGGTGAAGCCATAGTTAAAGCGGGGAGATGGTCGATAATCATAAAACTCGGAAGTCGTTTTGTTTCATGTTTTTGTCTATATTTTTGATTTGACGGTGCACAAAAACCACCCTTTTTTCAGAGGAAGATAACCAATGAAATGTTTCGATTAAGGCCACGTCCACACGTTATCCGGAAATTGTGAAAAACGCAAATTTTTTTTTACGAATACGGCCTTGCGTCCACCACCGTATCAAGCGTATTGCCGGGCCGTATCCGGAAATTTTTGAAAACGCTCTCCAGAGTGGAAATTTTCTTTTATCCGATACGAATACGGAGACGTGTGGCGTTCGTATCCGCAAATTTGCGGAATACGCTTACGTCATTCTCTTGGATCCAGTCTTCACGGCGATGCATTAAACAAAACTGGCGCTAAGCACAGGTTGTGTCTTCTTTGTTAATTGCTCTGATTTTAGTTTGATGTTCATGCATTTAGATAAATGCAGCTGTCTAAAATGTACACAACAACATACTTTACTTTCGTGACCGTCAGCAGGTAGTTTCAACTTCATCATCGGTCCATTTCTATGTATCAGCATTCTTTTTCGTCGACTTTTTCAGAAGATTCACGACATTTTTTTTTGGTTTTTTGTGGTGTGGTTGGAGTGCAATCTTTGTCACATACTCTCCATAATAAACTACAGGCTTCGACTGTTTACACTTGCACCGTAGCTATGGCGCGGAAAGAGAAATAGAAGAGAAATGACGCCAAAAACTCGCAATCATGCAGCATCGCCTCATTCTCAGGCACTTCTCTCGACAAAAGAACTGGGCAAACCCCCTGTTTTTTTTTGTAGAGCAGATCAGAAAATTTTCCGGATTACAATCGGTTCCCACACTATTATTTGGTGGGTCTTTTCTCCATCCTCTTCCCGTGTGCCCCCCCACACGCGCATTGTGCGACGCCTACTTGTGAAAAACGATCGGCATACGCTGCGTGTGGACGCGAAAATTTTCGCCATTCCGCAAAAAAAATATTTGCGGAAAAAAAAATTTCCGCGATACGTGTGGACATGGCCTAAATTTATGCGCAACTAATTTGCGAACCCGTGCGAAGTCGAAAACAAAAGATTTGTACACTGTCACGGTCAATCCATCGTCGATTGCGACAACACATGTTCTCGCTATTTGAAAGGGTTTTAGGTTTCATAAACCAGGTCCTTCGATGGTGAAAGAGGAGTACTTGTCGAGGGTACGTTGTATTGCGAAAAAGACAAATTCGGATTTGTGATCCAAGCTCGGATCCAAAACTCATCGTGAATCCGTTAAATCCACACGCGCGCTTTAAATACGGATCATTACGATTCACCGCTTGAACCTTTGAAAAGGATTCGTACAAAGTAATTGACAAGCGG
>NC_090877.1:8057066-8078139 GCF_036669935.1 Montipora foliosa | reverse complement strand
CCAGCATTACGCCGGTACCCATTGTCTACACCTGGGTGGAGAGAGGCCACAGCGTAGTGAGAGTAAAGTGTCTTTTCGCCCACGAAACCAACCCAATGTCCCCTGGCCAGGCCCCGAACACCCCCGGACCCACTCCATCCGGACGGCAAGCGCACTGACATGTGACCACCGCGCCTCCCAAAAACTGAAGTATAAACTCGCTCTCCTCAGCTGCTCAGATTTTTGCTGACAGGTGGCCCATATGTCTGATACAGCATTTTATCGGCTTTCCTCCCCGGTCTGGATGCCCCTCCGTTCATTGATGGATGAAAAATAAGGCTTTATTTTGAGTGTCAGACGTTTATCTTAGATTCTAACCCGACTTTTGTGTAACATAATAAGTGTACACTGTGTGCTACCTGTCAGCATGTTGATTCTTTGTGATTTTTACGCTCTTTTTACTGTCTTACTCCTATAATGAAATGTATGTATACTCGAAGTAAGCCCCTCGATGAGTTTGTAACTCTTGTGGCAAACTTCTTGTTTGAATATTTATTAAATAAAAAAAATAAAATAATTTAAAATAAAAAAAACTGAAGTACAATGCAGTGAAAATCATGAATCAAACAATAGATAGCATACATCCCAATCATAGTTGGTCGTATATAAAACTCTCACCAAATGCTGTGCACACGGTGGCTCAGTTGGTTGAGCACCGGGCTGTCACGCGGGAGATCGTGAGTTCAACTCCTGCCGGACCAACACTCAGGGTCTTAAATAACTGAGGAGAAAGTGCTGCCTTTGTAATTACATCTGAAAATGGTTAGACTCTCTAGGCTTCTCGGATAAGGACGATAAGCAGAGGTCCCGTCTCACCACCCTTCAATGTTCATATCCTGTGGAACGTAAAAGAACCCGCACACTTGTCGCAAAGAGCAGGGCATGTAGTTCCCGGTGTTGTGGTCTGTCTTCTGTGGTGTATCATAGTTGGGAAGGTAAATGCTTGGAGATATTAGCTACACCAAGCTACTCTAAAAATCAGAGGGTAAATAAAGATGTATGATATGATATGATGAATGTGACAAAAGCAAATATGGAAAGTATATGATTATTTAACCAAACAATTTAAGTAACTTAATGCTCGTGGAAGTGCCACAGCAGCACCTGAGTGTCCTCCTGCAGTGATACATGTCAGCTGACTTTAGTATGATTGAGGCAAATTTTGCCAAGTGCAAGATTTACAGTGTATTATTGTAGGCTTGCTTTTCATCTTTCACCTTTTTTGTTGGAAGTATAATAATAATAGTGTACCTTTTGTTAAAACTGATTCAAGCTGTATGTAAAAAAACAGTGTCTATATGCAAGCCTTGTGTGGCTATTTTCTTGATTTGCAAGATTTACAGTGTATTATTGTAGGCTTGCTTTTCATCTTCACCTTTTTTGTTGGAAGTATAATAATAATAGTGTACCTTTTGTTAAAACTGATTCAAGCTGTATGTAAAAAACAGTGTCTATATGCAAGCCTTGTGTGGCTGTTTTTTTGATTTTGCCAGTTGCTACTACATGCACCTCCTAGAAAACAGGTACAGTATTTTGCTAGATGGATGCAAACAAAAGGGTCAAATGGATTGCTGTCATTCTAAAACTTGATGTACTTAATGTCTCCCTATTTCATCTTTCACAGTGAACATAATACTTAATGACTGGAATGAAAAAAGTCACCTTTTGAATTTAGAAAGTGAAGTCAGCTTTTTGCATGTTGTTGAAAGACACAGTAAACGTAATTAGCTCAGGCTGAAACTGTTTTTAAGTGTTAAATGACTGAGGGTTAGAGTGCCGACTGGGTATCTCAGTTGGTTGAACATCAGACTGAGGTCCCATGATTTATGAGTCAAAATTATGGTCAATGAGTCATGAGTCATGAGTGAATGAGACTCACAGTCAATATAGCAATAATTTATTGATTAAGCCTAAGCCCTCGTTTCAGTGATTAGGCCTAAGCACTCTCTGAAATTTTAGCTTTCATTTTATGGTTTAATTAACTGCCCTAACTCGTTGACAATTGACTCATTGACTCATTGACTCATTGACGCATTGCCTCATAAATACTTGAATCATACTCAAGTGTTGCCTTTGTAATGACATCTGCAAATGGTTAGACTCTCTAGTCTCCTTGAATGAGGACGATAAACTCCAGAGCTTGTCTTATGCACCACCCTTGAATATTTATAACCCTGTAGGACATAAACAAATCCACACATTATTCCAATGGAGCAGAGCATGGAGTTTCTGTTGTTGTGGTCTGTTCTCTGTGGTATAATATCATGATTTAATGCAAGGGTAAATGCTTGGAGATATTAACTTCAATAAGCTACTCTAAAAATCTGAGGGTATATGGTAAGATATTATTTTGATGATGGTGGAGAAATCGTTTATTAATGATGGTTAATTAACCGGTTATAGAGGTATCGAATGTCTCTTATAATCGACTGTGGGGATGCTTCAACACATTATTTTCACTTGAGTCATTTTGAGCAGCTGTCTTGCTTAGTGGCTGTTGCACGTTCAAGTAAATGAGTAAGTTTTTCTTGTTGTTTGTTGTTAGGAAGGGAAGGAGAAACACCACATAAAGTAACATGGGCTGATTACATGGAAGCTGCTCTCAGCAAAGCTGCTCCTGATTGTTGTTTCAAATATGTGAGTGCAAACTGATTTGGGGACTGCGTTAGGTTATATATATTTTTTGTATTTATCAGGTATGCAGTGGAAAAGTTAATAAATAAATAAATAAATAAATAAATAAATAAACTAATTAATTAATAAGATTTTAATCCATTCACTCCTGGGAGCAAGACTTACTAAATTTACTCTGTGTGACACCAGATATCGATTTTACTTGTCAAATTTTTATTTCCATTCACCTGCTTCAATTACCTAAGTCGAAGTGAGCAGCTTAAGAAGTGCATGTGTGGCTGTATGTGCATATAATTATGTGGCTAATACGCTTTTAAGTTCTGATTTTAAAAAGACGCCTGTTTAATTTAACTGGAATTTTGTTATTTGTTGGTCCGCCATTACTAACTTTAAAATCTTGAGAGAGCTGGGTCGAGGAGAAAATGACGTCAAAGACTCACTGGTTTAAGAATGCAATGCGTGCGTACGTGGCTGAATTAATATGCAGCAAGGGAAATTCGGCTTTCAGATTTTTAAACTAGTGTTTTGCATATATAATAAGTTGCGTTTACACGCTGAAATTTTAAGGTAGTGATGGCCAATAACATCACTTTTCCCTAGATCCAACCCTCTGAGGTCCAATCATTCAGTTTTGAACGTGAGTAATGGCGGACCGTGAAATTTAAACCTTACATTCAAAATAAACAGCCTTTGGATAAAAATCAAAGCTCAAAATTTTGCTAGTCGGGTTTTAAGCGAAAACGCTTTCAAAATCTGAGGAAAAAAAAGAAAATGATTTTTTGATCATAGTAGCACTTTAACCCATTGACTGTTGGTGCCGTAGGACTCTCCCAGTTGATGAGTTCAATCTTCTTGTGTTAGATGAAGTAAAATATGCCAAGTCTCACTCAAATGGACCAGTGGGTTCAAAATGGAGGGAACATGCATTGCATAACCCATTGACTCCTTAGGTGCCCTAGGAGGACCCCCAGAGTAAAATCTGTTAAGTCTCACTCCCGGGAGTCATAAGTTTTGCCAGCTGATGAGTGTCCACAGGAAGTCATAAGTGGTTAAGGTTGCATCTTGATTGGTCAGGTTAGTTGCCTGGCTTCATTTGGTATTTTACCCAAGACATGTGGCATATGTGGAAATGTAAATTATTTCAATCAAGGGCAGAGTAAGGCATCAATTTAGGAAGTGTATTTTCGTAACGGAAGATGATTATTTTCTATTTTCAGACAACAACTGATGTTCCAGGTCTGAAACCAGGGATGAAACTAGAAGCGGTCGACAGGAACAATCCGCCATCATTCTGTGTTGCAACAGTGATACAGCAAGTTGGACACAGAGTACGCATTCGATATGATGGCTTTGGAAAGGATAGCAGCAATGATTGCTGGTGTAACTTTCAAGCTGAAGAACTTCATCCAATAGGATGGTGTGCGCAGAATGGTTATCCCCTCCAGCCTCCAAAAGGTACTTTGAATTTTGGATGAATGGGCTAGTACCTTTTTCATATTCTTTATATCACTAATAATAATAATAATAATAATAATAATAATAATAATAATAATAATAATAATAATAATAATAATATAAGATAATAAGATAAGATAATAAGACCAGTGAAAGCCCCCTGTGTAGATTATGTGGAAAAATTGTGAAAGCGTGCAACACTTAGTATGTGGATGTGAGAAATATTGGCTCAGAAAGAATGTAAGAGATGACAGGACAATGTAGCAAAGAAAGTCCATTGGGATTTTGGGTTGGAGCATACGGAAAACTGGTATGAACATGTCCCAGAAGGGGTAGTTGAAAATGAAGAAGTCAAAGTTTTGTGGGATATCAATGTTCAGTGTGACAATGTGATAGAGGCAAGAAGACCAGACATAATTGTAATTGACAAAAAAGAGCAAAAGGGGATAATCATTGATATTGCTGTACCAGCTGATGTAAGAGAAGGGGAAAAAGAAAGGGAAAAAGTGGAAAAATACCAGACTTGAAGAGAGAGATCGGAAGACTGTGGAAACTCAAAATGGTAGAGGTCGTACCTGTAGTGATAGGAGCCCTTGGAAGTGTCACCAAAGGATTTGATAGGTGGATTGGAAAGCTAGGGATACCATTGAATGTTGGATTTATGCAAAAAAATGCCTTGTTGGGAACTGCAAGGATATTGAGGAACGTGTTGGAAATGTGACTTCAGAAGAGATAATTCTCGCCTAACAGAAGAAAAGACGGCAATGACAACAGCTAGAACATGATGTTGAAACTTTATAATAATAATAATAATAATAATAATAATAATAATAATAATAATAATAATGTTCCAAGGGACGACATGAATTTAAAATATTAGCATTCTTTGTAATCAGTGAACGAACTGTTCAGTGTTCGAAAAATGCAAGAAAACTATCATGACATTCGGTGTTCTAAAGATCATAAAGTCATTAGATGGCAATATATAACAAAAAGTTACTTCTACTGCCTCTCTTTTGTAACAATATATCACGTGAACCCCTATCATATATCGCACATCATGTATCTTCCATGCAATGACTAAGAATAAAGATGTGCTAGAATGTATGGATTCATTTGCTCTTGAATATAACCACACGTATGGAAACATCCTTAACTGGCATAAAAGAAGTCCAAAATGTACAAGGTGGCTTTTTGGGTTTGCTTTTCAGGTTAGTGTAAGTTGTATGTTTCTAAGTGAACTTATGTGACATTTTAGTTTCAATGTAGCATGGGCCAAATATTAAACTGAAAAAGTGCATGTGGATAATTTACAATTTATTTCAACAGACACAATAACTTGATAACAAAGTTAACAACAAAGAGGGGTAGTAGTCTGGGCTGGTCAATTACATGTATCTAAGAGTGGTGTGGGATGTTTGGCACAGGCCAGCGCATTCTCACTCAATCGCTTAACGACATTGCAATTTATCAAGCATTTTGCCTGCCACTTTGTGCTGTGCTTGTCCAGTCGGGCTTTTGCTTCTCCCCCTTCCCTCCCTACTTGTACTGTTGGTGTCTTGATGCCTGGTTTGGGGACTTAAAGGCTGGGTTGTGGGGATTGCTGGTCATGGGAGTGTTACTCAGTCAAGAGGCTGGCTGACTGGGTGGCCTGATCCATTGGAAGTCCCTAATTAAAACATATCCCAAGCATGCATTCTCCATTTGGCAATGCAGTTGTTAATTGGAATGTGTTCATACATTGATCTGCATAATAGTAAACATCTTGTGTTATTTTATTAGGTATTAATAGCACTCTTGAAGACTGGAGGACATTCCTGACACAGACCCTTACTGGAGCACTTGCTGCACCACATGACTTGTTTAGAAAGGTAGCTTTATGAATTTGTTTCTTATTTTGCTTGCTAACTTGTTTTTTCATTTTAGGTCATTATTGCAAATTTGTTTTAAATTTAACTCTCGTAGACGCAAGAACACTTCCAACCACGTGTCCATGGATTTGAAATTGGTATGAAGCTGGAGGTAGTTCATCCCGTAAAGCCATCAATCATCTGCCCTGCAACAGTCACTAAGAGTCTGGGACCCTACTACTTTGCGATCACTACAGACTACCAGGATGATGTACCGTCAGTGACGTTCTGTAGCCACAGTGATTCACCTGGAATCTTTCCACCTGGATGGTGTTACAGGCATCAAGTTGAGCTTGCTGTACCTGCAAGTAGGTGAAAGTTTTTAGGTCCTCAGTGAGCAGATAACAGGTGTTAAGAGCCACAGGCATTAATATGGCCCAATTAGTGGAGTTTTAAGAAGACTGTACATTAGATATTAAAGACATGTGACCATCCACAGGAAAGCCAATAGAAAAGGGGATGACATGGGCTGTGTGTGATGTACCACATGGTTACAGGGTATATACAGTGGGTTGTTAATTAACTGCAAAATGGTTGATTTTTAGTGGATTAAAGGTATACAGGTACTGTAGTACTAGTAGAACGAGTTTAAAAGCATTTTTCATCATAATTTGATCCTACCCTGTTAATACGACCAATTTTCCATGGCCCGAAGGTGGTCGTTTAAACGGGGTTCCACTGTATGTGCATAATTATTTTATGACTTGTACAGTACTAGTAGCTGTCATGGTTGCTTTTGTTCAAGTGCATGCTGAGACACACCAGATATGTTGTTTTGCATTTGTGCGTTTAAAGTTTCTAAGTAGCGTGTCAGATGTGTACCAAACAAAGCACAGTAAAATACAAAGAAGCTTAATAGGTATGATTATATCATGTGTTAAAGAAAATTTGTTTCGTTTAGCGTGTTAAAATAGCATGCCGGTGTCATGACCTTTTTGTTGATTTTACTGTGGATGGCCACGTGCAGTGAATATTATGATGACTCCATTTGACTTTCTTGGAGAGTCCCTGGGCAGAATCCCTGCAGAATGAGTTCTACTTGGTCATCGCAACTTTTGTATTGTTCATAATTTTTTAATGTTTGATGTTTTTCTTCTTTTCTTTGTCATAAGGGTGTGTTATGCCTGATTTACGTGACATGATTTAGTGTGAAGTCATGGCATAAGCAAGTTGCATACAATAGTAAATTACTTTAAGTGGCGTACGAATTTGCAGCAAGGTAGATTCAGTAGATTGCCGTGTTGAAAAAAAAAATCACAAAATTATAATGATGAGCACTTTGAATTAATTTCAGACTACACAAAGAAGACATTTGCATGGGACAAGTATTTGGCACTTTGTAGAGCACCGTATGCTCCAGCGCATCTGTTCAGAGTATGTAATCGTTAATGCAGACACTAGTTGTTTGCATAAGCTAAATTGCTCTTTGCCTTTTTAGTATTAATGTAAAATTATGTGTGTTGTGATAGTTGAATCCCAATTTTTAAAACTAAATTTCATCTTCAGACACCCCAAGTTTCTGGGGAATAAAACAATTAATATGTAATTTGTACAAACATCCTTGTATTATAAGTTCTCAGGGAAACTTGCTGCCTCCCAAACATTTTTTGGTTGCTCCCACAACCCTTTTTTAGTCTCCTGTGGAGAGGTTAGGTGATGAACCAAGAGAATGTTTGCAAACAAATCTATAATCATGGTCTGGCCTCTTTTTGTAAGAGTAAATTACACCAGTGTGGGTATTGAGTGAATTAATGTGAGTTTAAGAAATACTGATAAACTCATGGATGATGCTGAATGTTTAGCAGAGTAACATACAAATGCTACAAATGATAGTAATCTGTAGCATTGTCCTGCCAGTGGATGCAGGGCAAGCTTTACAATGATAATAAAAATCTGTATTTAAATTATCATAATGTCCGTTGAAGACATAAATAATTTGAGCAAGCCTTTAAATAACACAACTTCTTAATAAGTTGCACCATTTGTCCTGTTTGGGTTTGTACAGAAAATGAAAGCTCATAAATTTAAACCTGGAATGAAAGTCGAAGTTGTCGATCTGGAGCAGCCGCATGTCATCCGTGTTGCCACCATAACAAACATCTTGGGTCGAATGCTGCAGCTCTTTTTTGATGGGCATCAAAAATTCCAGTTTGTGGATTTTGAATCACCTGACATTTATCCTATTGGCTGGTGCAAAAGAACAGGTCACCCACTCTTGTCGCCATTTGGTCGAAGTAAGTGGTGTTCCTGTTGTATGCTGAGTTCTTTATGAAAGCCTGTCATTTTGGGATTGGATTGGCTTGGGGTTTGCTTATGTCCAGGATTAACCCTTAGGCTACTAACCTTTACCCTCAACTTTATAGTGGGAAATACAGGAAGCAAATGCTTTGATTTAAATGGGCAAGTACACAACTCGGACCAGATCAACTCAGATCACTCACCTCAAAACAATTTTGTGCGCCAAAACTATTTCTTTGCCTGATTTCACCATGATTACACCATGATTACTTTAAAGATTAGGGCTAGGGTGATTTCTCAAGGCCTTATCATTTTTTTTACAAGGATCTGAGGTGAGCGATCCAAGTCGATCCGAGTTGATCTGGTCTGACTCTTGTACCTGCCTGATTTAAAGTCCACTTTGTGTTGGATGTCAAAATTGGGTGTGCATCTAATTAGGGTCAATGCAACTGTTTTTCTTTACTCATTCAAGGAGTAGTATTTGGGATACCCTTTGTGACATTAGTTTGTCTGTATTCCGAGACACGAGTGATGTAGAAGTAAGAGCAAGTAGACACTTTGTGATGCTTATTGAAATCCACGTGGATCTAACTAGGGTCAGTCCTGGGCATATCTGTAAGGATATGCCAAACATACAATATCCATGTCAGATCTGTATATGTGTCTAGGTACATGTTAAATTGCATATTCATGTATGGCTTTTACTTGACTACCCCTTTCACTCTGAAATTGCCGCCATTGACAAGTAAAATCATCTTGTTTTAGAGAGAGTAAAACATATAATTACCTCTTTTTGCGAGGAAAATTAAGAGATGATTATTGAAACACCACCCTTGAATAAATGCTGCAGTTGGAACAAACTTAACTGCTCTAAAACAAACTCTAATTCAATCAGAAGAATGTGGTGTTTATTTGAAGATAATGTGAAAAACAATCACGTGTGTTCCAATTCTTCAGAATTCACACCATCCCTGGAAATTACAATTATTCTATATTAGCAAAGAGTGAGACAGAAGTTTATTGTGTTTCTGTTTTGCAAAATGTTTACAAGTTACATGTATTTGCAAATTATTTTTGACTTAGTAAATATTGGTATTCAACATTGGTATTGAACATTGGTATTGAAATGCACCCACAAGTAAACACTTCCCTTGAATCAACAAAGCATCAGAAATTATGCTAAAAAAGTTAATAAATGATGCAGCATTTAATCGGGAATAGGGTGTACCTCTGTGAGTGTTGCATAAAATATTTGCAGGAGGGATGCATTGGTTTTATTAATGGCATCCCATAGGTCAGAGCCATGGCATGTGTCTATCTTAATTAACTGGATGGTCATGTGGTGACATTGAAATACAAAATAGTAATTACAGTAGCTTTTGAAGTGTATCATGATTTACAGGGTATACATGTTAACTGAACACTACGTTTCTATTGCCTGTCATCCTTGGGATATTATAAATCCTGATACAGGAAAGGAAAGGAACTTTATTTAAGTGTCTAGTCATTCTAGCGCTGGAGCACTAATTGGGGACACTAAACTGAAAGTAACAAATTATTAAGACAAATTAAGTCAAATGTTGGTTTTTGAGGAGAGGGAAAAGTGGAGTACCTGGAGAAAAACCTCTCGGTGCAGAGTAGAGAACCAACAAACTCAACCCACATATGACGCCGAATCTGGCAATCGAATCCGGGTCACATTGGTGGGAGGTGAGTGTTCTCACCACTGCGTCATCTATGCACCCCTACAGTTCAAATGTTCATGTACACTGTACATACATGTAGAATTTCCAATGGCCTTAATGGTATCGAATTAATTACCTGCAGTAACCTGTGATTGAGTTCTTTTTTTTTCTATTATTGAGTTCTTGATACAAAGATGATGTGCTCTGATTAAACTTCCGATAATCACATGATCAGTTAGGTAAACATTGAGAAATATCGAGTTACTACAATATTATTATTACTATTACTCATGCAATGCCAAGAGATTGTAAAACTTTCATGGATGAAACCCAAAATTTTGTATCTTGTGGTTGTCATTCTCATGAAATATCCAAGTAGATTTTACTTGAAACGTTACAATTTACATTACTTGGAGATGAGTTGGAATAGACCAGTTTCGATATATTAAAATTCAGTCTTAAACAAAAGACATCATCTTGAGGCTCTGGGTAATAAGTATGAGGATTTTTATGAGTTTATTCCCCAGAGCCTTGAGATGATGTCTTTTGTTTAGGACTGAATTTTGATATATTGAAAGTGGTCTATTTGTAGGTGGTATCACCTTCTTGATTCTTGGTTAAATTCTTTTTTCAGTTCCGTCAGATTCAATGAGGTTAGTGCTTTGATTTCATGATTTAAGTTCCATTTATTTTATTTTCAGTAGTGCTTGGACCACTCAAGTTCATATATAGTTTCAATGTCATTCCTTCATAGTACAGCATGGGATAATGCATGTTAACAATGTTTACCTCTTCTGACCTTACCCCTAGCTTGGCAGACAGTGAATCGGACACTCTTGACTTGCCGTCATTTCTTGAGGTCATGGGAAGGCAGAGTCAGTCCCAGGCAGGGCAGTCAGCCGGAGGTAAGTAAATGTTGGTGATACAAATCTAAACTCTCGTAACTCTACCACATTATATTCTAAGTGAGAATTGGTGAGAAAAAAAGCCTCATCACCTTTGCTTTTAATTCTTAAAGAAACATTTTGTGGGATAGAAGTCTTAGTGACTTGTGTATCCCTCTCACCCCCAAACAAGGTAAAGTCACCTTATTTAACGTCGGTAGTTTGTTCAGCTATGAGGCTGGTATCAATGGAAGCTTGACTGTCATTGTTCCATTTACGGGTATTGAAGCTACAGCTACCTGGATCAGAGGAAAGTTGAAACAGACTTTGAAGTCACCGAGGATTGAACTGGGGACCTCTTGCTCTGAAGGCCATGCATTAACCAACTGAGCTATGCCTGCCCCTTTCTCCTTCCCTGGGGGGGGGGGGGGCACACTGGAAAAAAGTCTGGGATGCTCTTGACCAGCAGACATGTAAGAGATTAAGAGATATGATGAACAACCCATTGTTTTGTAGTGAGATTCTCATTCTGAGTGGTTTCAGTAAGTACCAATAGTAAGTACTTTACTTCGGAAAGTTGGCTACTTTATTCCTAAATTGAAGTAATTAAAGACAGATTCTTTCATACCGAAAATTACAGTTCATTTTGACAATGACAACAGTTTGTTAATCTACTGAAACCAGCCACCGACTTCCAATTTTGCTGTATTGATACCCCTGCATTTCTTTTAGTGGAAATCAAGCAGTACCTCATCCATATTGTGGATAATAATAATTACCGGTACTTCCCAAATAAGGATTCATTCCAAGAAGATTTATTATTATGTCTCACTATTGTTTACCTGGGTAGGTTTGCTGCCAAGAAAGACTTCTTTAGTTAGGTAGGTGGAGAGCTTTTTTTTGTATGATGCATCTTGCATTACATGCACATCTCTGTTTGGTGGTCTGCAGGCCTTTGGTTGCTCAAGGGGTGGATAGCACAGTCTGAGGTTTGTCAGAACCATTTGAGTTGTCCACTGGTTTGGATTGCAATTTATCCACTTAATAGCTCAATCCATGCCTCGCACACCAAGGGCCAGGCGTCTGCATGGTACTTTATGTAAATTTCCAAGTTGGATAGAAAAACAGTGTTGTGAATAGACCAATTTCGCTATATTAAAATTCAGTCCTAAACAAAAGACATCATCACGAGGCTCTGGGGAATAAATATAAGGATTTGTATGAGTTTATTCCCCAGAGCCTCGAGATGATGCCTTTTGTTTTCGACTGAATTTTAATATATTGAAATTGGTCTATTTGGCGAAGAACTTTTGCACATGAACTGACTTTGCTTTGCATTTTTTTTTTAATTTAGCAAACTTGATAAGGATGACAAGTCAGCTGGTGAAGAAAGTGATATCAGTGATGATGATACAGGTGAGGGGAGCAGTCTTTATTATTTTGGTTCCCAGGGGATAGGTATGGGCTTTGATACAGGTGAAAGTAGCAGTCTTCATTTGGCCCCCAGGGGGAGGGTATGGACTGTGATACAGGTAGAGGGAACAGTCTTCATTTGGCCCTCATGGGAACAGGTGCAGGCTGTGATGCAGGTGAGGGGAGCAGAGATGTTTTATTAGTCATCGGCCATTTGGTTAAAGAGTTGGCGTCATTTCGAGCAAGAATGAATTAGATAGAAGTGTTGGTCTATCACTTTGCGCCTTGCCCCAGCACACTTACAAATGGATTTATTTATAGATACACTTTGCGCACGAAACAAACAAAGGGTTGCCAATCTTAACCAATCAGAAGTAGCCATGTCATGCGTGACGTCTTCTGCCATGTTTTTTTCAGGGATGTGACAACTGGGTATTCTAAAAATAGACTCATTTGTGACTGGGCTGGGGAGTCCACCCATGCCATAACAACACTCTTATTTTTCGTGTAAAAACTGGATTTTAGTAGCTTTTTTGGGTTTGTCATTTTCTGTTTACCTTCTTCAGTTAATTTAGATGTGGAAGGTCATGTGGCATCTAGCCCTCTTTGCTGACCTTTTTTTCGAAATCAACCCCTTAAGGCTGGACATGTACAAAACACAGGTCTCTGGTCACAGGTCTCTGTTTTACCAATACAGAAACAAACCTAAATGTTCATGAAAGCTAACCTTAGGCGTACAAACTCTTGTTTAGGTCTAATTAGGTGTAAGGTTAGCTTTAATGAATGGTTAGGTTTCTCTCTGTATTGGTGAAATAGAAACCTGTGACCTGAGGCCTGTGTTTTGTACCTGCCGCTTAAGGCTTCACTTCTATGGAAAGAAGTTGGCCCCAATAATAATCCCATTCCTAGCTGAGTCAACTTTTAGTAGAGTTAACATGACAAAAGTCTTCCCCTGTTTAATTGGTCACGCTTATGAAGTCTATCCACCCTTCAACTCAGGGTCTATAATTGCCTGGTCGACCAGAAAATTCTCCTTGTACAATTCCCGGGGTACTCTTCACTCCAGGAGTAACCCTTGAGACATTCTCTGCTAACTTGCGTTTCCGCCAAACGTGCTGAAAACTTGTGTGAAACGAAACGATTTGGGTTTGACAGCGCTCCAAGCTGCGACCATTTTGGTCGCCATGGCGAGTGGAAAAAATATTTGGCGACTAAAATTTTGACGAAAGTCGCCAATTGGCGACCGACAGATTACAAAAGAAACTTACTTCGAAAATTAATCGATCTTTGGTCGAATTATTAAAAGCAAAAGCGACGGTATCACCTGTCTTTCTCTTTCTCGCCGTTCCGCTACTCGATACGAATGCGTAAACCTAAACTGAGCGAAAACTGGGAACAAGCCAAACTATACTTCCTGTACCCTGCTGAGGAGTGGAACTCCATCCCGACACAGACAGTTCTCTGTTAAGACGCATCAGTGAACACAGACGATTTGCCGCCCCGGTCGACCTGTTGGCGGCGAAATCCAATCCAAGATTGAACGCTGCAGGATTTTCAATGTGTTTATAATAAAAATAACTTTAGTTGAGAGCATTTCTGTCTTATTTTGTGTATATCATATAAGTTTTGGGGCACGGTCTTGTGGGAAAAAAGTGAGGATGTTTAATTTTCCCATAAGAAAAAAAAATTCAGTGCTGACTCCAAGTGCAGTTGTCACGCATCAATGATTGCGAGAATGTTGTTTTTAGCCTCTTGAATGAGAGAGATAAAACGAGGCAATCTAAAAGGGTTTTTTCCTTCAACAGTGATCGCTAAAAAAAATAGTAAAAGTGTGCAGGTTTTTTTTTTAGTTTTCGCGAAATATGGGATACAAATGGGATAAACCGAGAAAGTTGGTTTCTTTTATCAGCGTTGCTGGTCATCGCCGATCTCAGTCACTCATAGCGATGAAAACTGTCACGCAAAAACAAAACTAGGTAAATCCACACAGGGTTATTGTAGTTTATAGTGGTTGATTATAAAGAGAAAATAATGTTACTATAAAGCGGATTGAAATGTCTTCTAATCGAGTTTGAACTCAACAATTTAATGTGAATAAGGTTGTTACGATGCGTACAGATATTTAATTTTTAAAGCAAGGACGGGTCACATTCTTTTGCGCGCGAAAACTATCCAATCAGAAGCTTCATAAGGGTTGTCTGCATCCATGAAAGAATGTGAAAAAAATGAAAGTGGGCTCTGTCTTTCTTTTCTGTCATGATGAAAGACTTTGAGAAAATTTTCAAGACCTTGAAAGACCTTTTGGTCAGTGAAGACTCATCATCAACTGAAAGAGTACTCGACCTGCAAGAAGAGCATGAGCAAATTCTCCGTGCAGAATTGGAAAGCGTCCTGAAAGTAAATTTATCGAGGTTTTCGGAAGATACTCTGGGGACTGCCTTACTTCCTGGAGAACAACGTGGCCTACGAGCTGTAAAGGTTTCCGGCGATGGGAATTGCCTGTACAATGCGGCATCAGTTTTAAGTAAGGGAGATGAGACACTAAGTGGAACTTACGAGTATTAACTGCGTGTGAACTTTATTTTAATGCAGAATTCTATGCAAATCATGCAAAGATCTCTCAGGCAAGTGGAGTTTCACCATATTCTGAGTCTCTTCCTTCTCTTTGTCTTGCCCGTTATTACAATATTTTAATCGGCAAGCGAGTAAATGTAACAATTTGGCAAGGAAAGTGTTGCAAACGTGTCGCTCGGCGTAGTAGACGTTCATGTAACATACGCGAAGTGTCCGCCCTGGTCATAATGAATTTTTTTTTGGGCGACCAAAATTTTTTTTATGGCGACCATTTTACAATTGAAGGTCGCCAAAAGGCGACTTTTTGAAAAAGTGAGCTTGGAGCGCTGTTTGAAGTTTTGCTTGTCCTTGCTAGGTTCAGAACGCTTCTATCACAACAAGAACCAGATTTTCTTCAACAAGAGTTGCTGTTATGGACCCTTGTTGGACCCTGACAAGGTGTCACAGTTGCCAGAGGCCACCCCTCCGGGGAAAGTCAGTAGTGTGATACGCACAGGACTGGAGATGGTAGCCAAAGCAGCATTTGATCCTGAAAAAGTCATCGATCTCATGCAGGAGGGGTGTGGGGTGCGGGTGGTGGTCAAACACAAGGGAAAGATCTTCAAAAAGGTAAGGATGGAGACAAGTAGGTGGCGCTGGGGCAAGTCAGGTAAGCGCATGCAGCAGACATGAAAAAAAAAAAAAAGACATGACAAATTCATATTCAACATTGAAAAAGGGATTATGGAAATGGATAAGTGTCCCAACATTTACGATTTACGAATGAAAGAAATGCAGTTATTTTAAAGCGCGGGTTATAAACGAAATATAGAAGTGATCCTCTCACTTATCTCGACGACAATTTCAGCAATTGTCTCTTATAGACACCTGAATCGTTCAAGGGAACGAATGAGCCCAACAAATTGACCAGCGGAGTGAGCCCCGAACCGTGAGGCTTCATAGTTCAGTTGGTAGAGCATTGCACCGGCATCGCAAAGGGTCATGGGTTCGAATCCCGTCGGAGCCGCGTGGCGCCACGCGGCGCCGTGTGGATCACTTCTATCTTTCATTTACGACTTACCTTGGGTTCTACTGCCAGGACTGGAATAGTCAAAACGTAGCATTTTTTTTTTTGCGGATAGAAAGTGTCAAATGTCAACCCCTTTTTTTCAATGAATTCAATCAATTGTGTTGAGGTGATGGGGACTTAAAAATCTAAGTATTTTCCACCTATTTTGATAGCAATAAGGTAGGTCAGGATGCGGGTGAGTAGGAGCCTCCCTATGCACTGTATCCTTGAGTCAACCTTTGCGCGTACCCTTCTATTTTTAGAACTAACTCTTAATTAAGCCCTGGCCAAACTATCGAACAAAGTTGGATTCCACATGCAACATTGTTGGATGTAAATGTTGAGGTAGTAGCAAAACACTATCCAACATTGCTTGATGAAACATTCAAGTATGGCGCTAACACTGAAACGAAAACTGCTCGTAGCGTTTGTGCTGTTGGAGCTGTTTGAGGACGGAAACGATGGATTCAAACGAGGAAAATTAAAACCAAAATTGGTTGTGTAGAAAAGGGTATGTTCACTGCAAGATATATTCGTGCGTAGGAGATGGTGAGAGTGAGCTCGGATCAATTTGCAGAAATTGTAAACGCTATTGAAAAAGAAATCTCCAAACAGACCTATAGGAGACTAAAAGTGTCCCAAAGACATGGCCTTGTTTCATACTCGCGGATGAAGGATTCTAGATGTTGACCCTTGTCCGCCATCTTTGTTGCAAATAAGGCTAGAAGCCTAGGATTGAAAATAAAATAGTGATTTGTGATTGGCTAGGAGCGTGAACGTGACTCGATTCAGGACACAACAATGGACACAACTTTGTTGGAAGAGCTACAAAACAATGCAACATTGTTGCTTCGAGCAGAATTGTTGGTCGCAATGTTTGATCAAAAGCAAACTCCCTCCAACACTTGATCGAACAAAAACTGTTGGACGAACATCATCCAACATGGGTGGCCAAACGATCGAACAATGAAATTATGTTGGATCGAGCAAAGTTGGAGCGTTGAATCCAACTTTATTCGATAGTTTGGCCAGGGCTTTAAGTAGGAGACTCACATTTACATCAGTTTTCGCAATTTGCATACATCAAGTGAAGCTATGATCCTCGCAGTTATGAACGCAATTTTTGCAATTAGGTAGAGAAGCCTGAAAATTTCAGGACTTCAACGGGGTTTGAATCCGTGACCTCGCGATACCGGTGCGACGCTCTAACCAACTGAACTATGTAGCCTAGCCACTGACGTTGGGAGCTGGTCAAAAGTGAGTTCTAATGTTCCCGTGAGGAATGGGATTGGGAATGTGAAGCTATGGTCCTCGCAGTTATGAACGCAATTTTTGCAATTGCGTAGAGAAGCCTGGAAAAATTGCGTTCATAACTGCGAGGATCATAGCTTCACTTGATTTCATATCCGCAGTTCATATATGATCCATTTCATATATCATTTCATCATTTTGGTATATCGATAACTTTATTCTGATTGGTCATTCTCAACAGTGCGTGCAGAGCCGAAGAACTCGTGGCGTTATAAAAATAGAAAGATACGGGTAAATGTTGACTCGTAGGGCTTGTATAAGTGAGGCAAGCTCCTGCTCATGGGCTTCTGGGAAGGTGGAAGGGTTAGCGTCGTTTTTGTAAGTACAGCTGTTAAAGGCCCACCTTCAACCGACAGGCTTTTCGACCGTTTGTTTTTGTTATGAAAATTCGCATTGCTTATCGCAGCGATCCGATTGGATGAATTTCAAATTTGGCTGGATTTTCGTATATGAAAATTGTTCCGCGACACGCAATGCCGGTCGGTTGAAGATGGGCCTTTAATCTTTGCTTGAGCACCAGAGGTTACGGGACCTTTTGTGACTAGCTAGCTCCGTGAGCGGGCAAAATGAACCAAATCCCGTGCTGTGATTGGCTACCCAAGAGGGCAAGATTGAGCTATACTGCCCGCTCGGGATTTCTCGCTTGGTCCCGCAAGATCAAAGATCTTTATTCGGTGTTTTATCCCATATAATAAATCATTTATTGACCAAGTTTGTTCGGTCGAGATGGCTGGATATTAGCCTCGCTCTTATTTTGCGTGGTTATGGACCTCGACTTAGTCTCGGTCCATCTTCCCTACGCTTGGTCAATAACCCATATGTATTCCCAGACGAGTATGCTGAAGTCGGGGAGAAGAGCAAGGCTTAGGGAACGCCTCGTGACGTTCATCAAAATCGCCGTGCATCTAATTACGTGCATATCTGGACGTAAAATATCTGAAAGTTATTTGAGAGTGGTGCGAATGGTGCTTTTCTTTTCTTTTAACAGGCAATCTCGCGCGTGGATTCGCGACCAAAGCTGGAGCGCTATTTAAAGCGATTTTGTCGGAGGCTCATCTGTTGTGAGTTCTTCTTGAGTCTGAAGCCAGTCCCAACACCTTGTCCCGACCAGTGTCAGGCTGATGGTAGGCAGTCAAGCCATTATTGTTTACGCAATTGAGATATAAAGGAATGAGAGAAGTGATCGTCGCACTGCAGCGGGACAATTTAATCAAAAGGAGGTTTTTACGTGACGTCATCCCCGCCATGCTGGTGGACGAAAACAAAAGATCTCTCATTAGCTTCTTTTGTTCGTCCACCAGAAGTCGTACATTTCTCTATTGTTATTGGTGTCCCTAGAGGTTGGGTTGAAAACGTGCTATTATCCCTTGTAGACACATGAAAATTTCATTCATTCGTACCCAGAGATACTCACTTTTTGTCCATTCAGTGAAAATGTTATACACCGAAAAAAAAAACCCAAACGAGGCAAAACGAAAGCAATAACTGGCAACAATTCGATTTCATTTTCACAATCAAGAGGACCTTGTTTTCGTAATTTTGTTTTTGAAAGCATTCCACTTTTTGCAAATTTTGCGGGAAATCGCCAACCTGTCTTCATAATTTTGCTGTAATGTTTTAGGAGAGTGATGCTAGCATGTCTTGGTTTTCAACCGTGGTACTGGTGGTTCAGATTACACCGTAAGGATCCAGCGCAGTTAATACATATTTCAAGATTTCATTTAAAACTTATGTACAAAAATTTTGAAAGACGAAAAAAATTCAAATGTGTAAACAATATGTTTTCATTGTTCGTACATGTAATGTAAAACACGTAGTGTCCTGAGACTACGAAGTTTTGTTTTTAATTTGATGCTACCCGCCGCCTTTTGTTCGAGGAATTAAGGACATTAGGCGACTTCTTACTGGGGTCCAAGTTGGCCATAAGTGCGAGAGAAACTCAAGTCAACTCGAGACTTGACCTCTTGTCGCCCTATCGTGTTTTGATCTGCCCAAGTATGCATTCAAGGGGGATAAAACTAAATTTGAGATCGTACTTTGGCTTGTCTGAAGACACCTCGTTTCTAAGGTACATGCAAAGTAAGGTCACGGTACTTCAACTAAAATTAACTCCGTTCACATTCAAAGTAGAACTCGGGCGTACTTTAAAGCCTACCTACGTCCCTAGTATGAAGACCCCAATTAGAGAGTTTCCGGCACACTTTAAGGCAATTTCCTAAAAAAGCAAGAAACTTGCTGGATTTAAGTTAATTTCTTGCCAATTTGCCGCAGATGTTGACCAACCTCTCAAACGAGAGAGACGAGGGAGAATAAAATGATTTCATGCTTTTATGTCAAACAACGATTTTACCGTTTGTCGCAATGCTAAATCTAAGTTATTGTGCTTAGACAATGGGCTACTTTTTTGACTGAAAGAAAAATTCGATTGAGACAAAAAAGTGTTGAGTCCTATCGGGTACCCGTTGGACTCGTAAAAGGAATCTCCTGATTTATTTATGAGATCTTTTTGATTATATCATCAACTTTGAATTTAGCTAGATTTGCTGGCCTGTGATAATCGAATATTTCCTTAAATTGTCAGCGATTTTACCGGCAAGTTGTGAATGAAATTGCCGTGAAGGGTTGCAGTTATCCGTCGCTTCCCGACCACGATTCAAAAGTGTGTTTTAAATCTGTTTTCAGTTGACAAAATCGCCGCATTCATCTGCCTCCATTTGTCTCTGTTTTAATTACCTTAACCAGTTGTATCGATTTGTTTTTCAGATCAAGGGAATTTGCAAGGCCCCAAGGGACTTAAGGCAAAAAGATCACGCGAATATTTTGAAGTCAAGCATCTTGGAGTCGAGAAAAAGAAGAGAGGCCGGAAACGGAAGTCAGAGTACTTACTTCCGGGGGAGCCAAACAGTATTGTTACCAGGCCCCTGGTGGAAAATGCCGTATCCATGCCAGGGGCGTCCTTTTCTGTTGTTGAGGGGCAAAGGATATCTTCAGCGGTAACAACCATTGCGCATGTTCAGAATGGTTCCACCGTCAGTCAAGGGGCTTCCGTCGTTTCTCCTCCAGTGGTAACTCTGGCGCCAGTTAGTATAGGAAACCCCAGATTTCAAGGTCCTGCCAACCCGTCAGCACCTCGTCCAACCAAACCGGTGAAAACAATTCCTATGCTCGCCCCCCAGGGTAAACTTCCCATGGTTCAATCCCACCGGGCTCCTATACCGTTCAACGCTTTACCGGGTGGAAAACCAGTCATGAAGGAGGTGATTATTTTATGTTTCGTATTTTTTTTGTTGTAATTTCAATTCACTCCCCGCTCGTGGGTACACGATGTTGGGAGTGGAATTCACTGT
This sequence comes from Montipora foliosa, assembly GCF_036669935.1. Classification (NCBI taxonomy): domain Eukaryota; kingdom Metazoa; phylum Cnidaria; class Anthozoa; order Scleractinia; family Acroporidae; genus Montipora; species Montipora foliosa. The sequence goes on along the minus strand of NC_090877.1, from coordinate 8,057,601 downwards.
TGTTTGGTCACATGCACATGGTCGTCAAAACTTTATTATTATTCTTATTTCATGGTGTTGTTTTACATTTGGGTCATCTAAGTGGCAAGGAAATTTACCTAAAATGCGTGCCGCACGATCCCACTTGAATCGTTTCCACTTGCACCGCTAATCGTATCTCAGTAACGGGCCATAATCCCGCGGAACCAAATTCTTTTGGAGTGTCGATAAAGAATGCCAGAAGATTAAGAATCTTACAATGCAGGCAAGGCAAAAAACCCGAATTTTCGGCTACAGTGGGCAGAAATATCAATGTTTTGACTGGCATGATTCCGTGCAAAACGATGCAGATGTAAAAACAACCACAGTCTTGGTCGCAAATGTTGTAACAAAGACGGAAATTGTTCCCCCTCTACCCCTTCTATGTGCATGGGTTCGACTGCATAAATTAACCGGTAAACGCAAAATTGAAGGGAGTGAGGATGAGGGTTACGTTACTAATAGCTTGGATGTGATTTACGTGCTGTTCTAGCGAAGTGTTACAACTGTTTATGCC
>NC_090877.1:8034566-8052066 GCF_036669935.1 Montipora foliosa | reverse complement strand
CAAAAGAGTAGGACACGGAGTTCCCTCTGTTGTGGTCTGTCCTCTGTGCTATCATGTTTGAGAGGGTAAATGCACGGAGATACCAGCTACATCAAGCTACTCTAAAATCATCCGAGGGTAAATAAAGATATAGTGATAATGATGAACTCATGGGAATATCGGGCACGTTGTAAACGAACACGCATTGTCTGTTGTTTCCAACCATTTTCTGTTGTGTTCACAGGTCATCATTCTGCAGCACGATTCTCACCATACCCCAGCCCTACCTCGTCTGCCGTACTCCACTCCTCTTCGGGTCATCGTTCATCGTGTCCAAAGCCACTCTGTGTCGATGTCGGCACCAACACATCACTACCGGGCTGCGTAAATGGACGGTCACCTGACCTTCCCGCTAATCCTGTCACGTGGTCAGTGGAGCAAGTGGTCAAATACGTGCGTTCTACCGATTGCATAAATTATGCCAACATCTTCTCGGACCAGGTACATTCGGCGACTTAAATTGGAGCACTTTGGGCTATGCATAAATTAGGAATTTCAATTTCTGAAGGTAGAATTCAAAATCTATCCTGCAGTTAAAATGCGTGAGGTAGTTTACCCAAGTTCTTTTCAACGGAGCCTTGCACATCCATCGCAGCCACAGATGGGTCTGGTGCCGGAGGTGGGGAGGGGTGTCATTTGGTGTCATTCACTCCATGGTCTGGTCACCTCTAAGCACCCAGCCTATCAACGTTGCTGATGACATCTTTACTCCTTTTTTTTTTTTCAGGAGATTGACGGTAAAGCCTTAATGCTGTTGTCACGTGATTCTCTGATGCAGTTCACCCGAATGAAACTTGGACCCACTCTGAAGATGTGCAGCTACATCGCCCAACTTAAACTTCGCGCGCGATGAGAGGAACCTGGTGTCCAGAGAAATGGTTGCGGCTTCGCAATGGAATCGGGACTGTTTCTTTCTTTTGTCGCAAGTCGTGGTTTATGGAGCACTTATTCGTTTACTTGATTTCTCAGGCATACAGAAGATAAAGAGTAGTGAAAGAGTTTTTAGTAAAGACGTTGTATGGTAATCAAACTCGGGTTCGTCGTGGATCTTAACCAAACGTATTTGGTGAAATCACTGAACGCGCTACTTACTAAAATGGCGACTCCTTTAGTATTTCCTATCCACGCGCGGGCTCGTAAATTTCAGCCATTTTGCTATACCCGAACGGGGGAAAACAAGTGACTTCCCAAAATGTGTGTACTGTGTGGAAGATTGTCGCGTCACTCGTGGCGTTATTTGGGGCCACGAGCGTGTTTCGTTTCGTTCGTTTCCCGGGGAAAGGAAATAAGGTCTTCCATCTTCTGTGTAAACATTGTGCTAATCGGCAAATGCCTTTCCATAGCGAATGCGTTCCTAAAAGATGGGCCTGACCGAAGAGGTAACCGTCAAGTTTAAACAAAAAGATTGACTTTTTAAAAGGAATGGTTCCGCCCTCGTCTGTTTTTGTTCGAATTCTTCCACGCATGGTTGATAATCCGAGATGGCAATCAATATTTGTACGGCGATAAAAGAGACTGAGGATCTTCAAAACAAGAAAATGGAACATGTTGCAATATAGTACGGATTGTCGTTGGAGGCTTTTTCATTGTATACATTATCACAGGGCTATGTCTCGCGGCTGATTGAGAAATGATCCGCACTCGGTGAATTGAAATACCGCACCTTTTTTGTGTGTCTTCTTGGGAACGTATTCTAGTTGTTAAAATGATTAAATTTCAAGTCATTGCCTCTAGGAAATCTCGCCACTGTTTGAAATCTCTTGTCTTGCATTGCATCTTATCTTGCAATTTGAAACATCGCCGTTTTATTCTTTCATTGTCACAAGATCTCAAAGGTGAAAATGTTTTTGTCTCTAAAGTACTATTTTAATCTAGTTCTTTCTGGTGGCGTGATTTCTCCATCCCCGTTAATGATGAAAATTTTAAAGAGATATATTTATTTAAAGAATAAAATTAAGCGTCAAGCGCACGCATGCATTTATCTCATTGATACGATAGATTTACATTTTGATACTAACTAAATATTAGAGATCCGTATTTTGAATAGAAAGTAGTTTTGTGCTGTTGTTAAAACTAGAGTCGTTTTTATTTGAGTTACATGAATCCAAAAAAACAAAGTAATTTTGACAGACAACCACAAACAGCCAATCGCAATCGCAGCAATGCAATAAATACAGCAGCCAATCACAGCAGACGCAGATAACTGAGTGAGCCAATCATATCCCAAAGGAAATCCATGCACCGGCGCAAAGCGCGGGAAAACGTGTGTGCGTCTTGATGCAACCACCAAAGTAATCGCTATGTAACTTTCGGTAGTCAATTAACCGAGTAATTTACCAAGTAGGGGACTTCGTGTCCTATTGTATAATTACCTGCCTTTGGGCGAATTCGTTAAATAAAAACAACTCTAGAAGTTCTAAACCCCGAAAGGGAATGGGGTGGACAATGTGTCAGGGTTTAGTGAACTTTTCGTGCATCTAAAACTACTGCATGGGTGCTTTATAAGTTGTATTGCATGCTACATTGTAGATAGACGTTTTGTGATCGTGATGTGGAATAAAACTATTTTTATAAGTTTACCATGTTGGTAGTCCAAGTTATCTGGATTCTTGCTTATTCGCAGATACGTATACAGAAGGTCAGGAGCACATGATCTTGCAGTGTGTAACTTGTAACTCTTTTCCTTGGAACAAAGCTGCGGATTTTAGGACACCAATTTTATGCCCAAATATGGGCCAAAATAAGATCGACGCTGCACGCGCGAAAAAATGCACGAGCTACGTTACACCAAATAAGGAAGTTTTTATATAAAAAAAAACAACTCTGAACCAGAGTTAAACGCTTCAATGTCATGAGCTTCTGAGAAGGTTTTAATAGGGGAAAAACTGGTAACACTGAAAGCAAATTTAGGATTTTTCGGAGAAAAATTTAAAAATGCAATTTTAAAGGTTGCGAGGCGATACATTTTTTGAAATCGAACTGAATCCGAAAAGCATATCATTAGAGGCGGAAAACACAGGGGTTTCCAGAAGAAAAAAAAATTCTTCGGATAATGTTTGGCGTAGAGTGTTTTCACTCATTTGAGCAACAGCGGGAGACCATTAAGCAGCAGCCATATTTGTTTTATGAAACAGAAGCAAGGAAATGATAATCTGCATTGAAAGTTGCTTAATCCCAAAGTAATGTTGTCTTAACCTTGAAACCAGGTTCTCTCCACCTTTTTTTTCCTTGTCTCGGGGAGAAGTCTTGGTTTGATCTTCCTATCCCTCAACTTCGTTTCCGGAAAAAAATTACCTGGTACGGAGGTTGCTATACGCGTGGACGTTTCCCTTTGGTATGCAGTCCAGGCCACGTTGCGGCCTGAAGAGATTAAGACAGTTCTTTAGCAACGCTGATGACAGCGAAAAAAATGCATCACGTCAAAAACAAATTTGTGCGACCTTTCCTAGGCTGAGATTATTTCAACTTGTTTTCAATGAACTGTATCGGCTAAGTAGACCCTACAACTAAATGCTAGTGGTGCTTTTTTGGCGAGTGTTTGAAACACGGAATTTTGCTAGCATCAATTAAGTTATGAGGGACCTTTTAAAAGCGTACGACTGACGGAAACCGAAGTAAACATTTCGCATGCCAGGGGCCCGTTTCTCAAAGGTCCCGAAAAATTACGGGCCATTTTCGGGTGTCACAATTTCCTCTGTATCTTAAGAACGGAGAGGATTAAAGTTGTCAAACTTCACAGTCATTTTGCTTTTTACCTTGAAAACATATCAAAAAATCGTCTTTCCAAAACAAGCGGTTGACAGTTTCACAGTGTCTAGTCGTTCTAGCGCTGGAGGGGGACGCCGTAAACTGAAATTAACAAATAACGCAAATCATGTGAAATGTTGGTTTTTGAGGAGAGGGGAAACTGGAGTACCCGGAGAAAACCTCTCGTTGCAGAGTAGAGAACCAACAAACTCAACCCACATATGACGTCAAGTCTGGGAATCGAACCCGGGCGACATTGGTGGGAGACGAGTGCTCTCACCACCGGATCCGAAAAGTTTTCTGGACTTTCGAGAAAAGGGCCCCAGGACAGTAGTTTCTCCCAAACAACTAATCGTCACCAAAGGTAAAAAGATCATGAAGAATTGCACCGGCATCGCAGAGGTGATTGGTTTGCATCCCATTGAAGTTCCCGCCTTAGTAGCCACCTTGGCCCGGTTGTTCAAAAGTCGATTAACGCTAATCCCAGATTAAAAGTTAACCAAGAAAATTATTTTTCTACTCCCAAATGTTGTTTAACGCTGATATTCGGCAAAACTTTACATTTAAGAAGAACTCAATCCTGGAAAACAAAAATAAGCAAAAGAAACTTACACCAAAAAGTTGAAAATATGAAACAAAAGTTTACGCTAATCCTGGATTAAGTTAATCGGCTTTCGAACAATCGGGTCCTAATCTTTTTAGGTGACTATTGAGTGTTACCGCATGACGTCACGGCGGCCATCTTAGCGGAGTGAAACAAAGAAAGAGCGGCCATATTGGAGGAATGAAATATTCTTTTGGGAATTGAACTCCATTTTTATGCAAATTCTTCCTTTTGTTTTAGTATGCAAATATTGCTGCTAGAAAACACCCTATAAGAGACAACTGATAAGTACGATTATCGTCCAGATAAGTTGAGAAACTAAAGCCGATGATACACGGATCAACATCTTGCAACATTTGTTGCTCACAAATGTTGAACAATGTTGCACAAATGTGTTGAACGGAATAGAGCTGGTCTCTATTTTCGTTCAACATCGTTCAACAACATTCAACTTGTTGAACTGCATATTTTAACATTCAACATGACACGACACACTGTTCATAATTTGTTGAACAAGAGCTGCAACATTTGTTGATCAAAAAATGTTGAACCGTGTAGCATCGGCTTTAGGGCGCGTTCGATTGACCGCCGGTATTCCGGAATAGGAATACATGGAATAGAAGTTGGAAATCCATCGTTTTTGTGGGGATTCACATTAATATTGTCAAAAATCTGCTAAAATGCTTTTTTAAACTTGGCTTTATTATTCTTGTTGCTGCAAAACGGCATATCATAGTGTTTTAAATCATCACTCCACGTATTCCTATTCCGGAATACGGTCAATCTAACGCACCCTAATAGGGTGCGTTCGATTGACCCTATTCCGGAATAGGAATACATAGAATATACGTTAGAAATCGTTCGTTTTAACAGAGATTCACATTTGTCAAATATCTGCTAAAATGATATTTTAAACATATTTTTATTATCATTACTGCTTCGAAACCGCGCCAAACATATCGTTTTAATCATTTCTCCACGTATTCTTATTCCGGAATAGGGTCAATCAAACGCGCCCTAAATATTAAGAGCAAGAGCCGATACAACATAGTTTCTCAACTTGTTTTCAAGCCAGCATCGAAGTTTCCTTCTTTTCGACCCAGGACTTCGCAGTTTAGACCATGGACTTCCCGAGCGGCGGACTGGTAAATGTGCAATTTGATTGGTTGATAGAATAACAAACCAAACTCCTTGAAGGTTTCTTTTCACCGCTTCTTGCAAACGAACTTTCTTGTACCTTTTATGTGATAAAAATTAGTAGGCTTTTCGCACTGTTTTATCTTGAGGAAACACCATTAGATGGCCTCCGTAAGTTCCTTCTTTGTCTGTTTCCACGGATTGCCGTTTGCCGCAATTGATCTGTGTTTATTTGAATTTTCAGACAAGTTCGAACGTCGAAAATCTTCACCCACAAATCATCAAGCAAGTTGCTAAAGAACTTACCAATTTATCAAGCGATCCCCCCGAAGGTATAAAGGTGTTTACCAACGAAGAAGATGTAACAGATATTCAGGCCACAATAGAAGGACCAGGTAATTTCTTACTCGATAAATCCATCTTCCTGTTTTCATTGATCTTCAGCAACCGCCTAGCCTCTATCTTATTGTGTAACATCTACTACCTCTTACACTTGTTTTGTAGCTGGTACACCGTATGAAGGAGGCCTGTTTCGCATCAAACTCGTCTTGGGCAAGGATTTCCCTACTGTACCTCCCAAAGGTGAAACTTTGTTGGTGAAAGTCTAGATTATATTATTATACATATTTGTGAAATGTTTCTTACTATACCCTGGGCATAATGTTGCTTCCATTCATTGTTATTGATTTCTTCGCGTCGATTCTGTGCGAAAAAGTGCATTTTAATTTATTTTTGGTCTTTGATTTTCCAGGAATGTACCAACTCAATTTTTTAATCGAGGAGTCCAATAACGTTCATGTAAACATGTAATTGATTCACTTTGTTTACATAGTTGAAAAGAGAGTTTCTGTACAAGGCTGGTTAACAGGCCGATACCCTGCCACTAAATTCCAAGTCACTTAATAAGAATGAAGTCTGTTATGGCCAGTTTCTAACTTCCAAGAATATGGCTAAATGCTAATGATAGTGATTGGGAGTTACTAGGTATTGTGGAGTTACTCAATAGGACTTCCATATTATGTGGAAACAACAATCAAACATAGATTGCTTTCCTCAAGGTGTCAAAGGTTCTTCTTGCACAGTCACTTGTTTGCTGTCTATGCATATACTGTAGTCTCTCAGAAACTGTATGGTGTTTTTTTTTCTGTAATGGGTTGGAACCAGGTGCCAGCCAAAATTACATCCATCCTTGTTTCGTTTAGACCCCAGATTGGCTTGCTTACTAGTATCCACTTGTTCATGTTTGTTTTGAAACTTCTCAAGTTTTAATTTTCTGGTAGAATTGAACTTTGTCTCTTGAGATTTCTATGTTTGTGATGTTTGTGAGGAAGCAGTGTGGCCCAGTGGTTAGGTCGCTTGCCTTGAGAACCAGAGATTCCCGGTTCAAGACCCGCTCTGATCACTCGTTGAATTTGATCCTGGTTGTTCCTGGTTCAACTTCCCAGCTGCACTTGTAAATAGCCAACTGGTTTGCCTCCGGCCGGTTGGGATTCTTAACAATTGTCGTTGTTCTGTTCCGTCGTTTCGTTGTGTTTCATTGGCCCTGAAAAGCCCCTATGGGGAGTGGTCAATTAAGTATGTATGTATGTATGTATGTATGTATGTATGTATGTATGTATGTTTTCCAATGGCTACATATCTGAAGTGTCTTTTAAGTCTGTTAGATTGTAAATCTTTTTTCTTATGTGTATGAAATCTAGCAGAAAATCTAAACAGACAACTTGTCTTAGGTTCTCCATCTATGAAGTCCAAATACAAGTTTGATATCATCCAAACAGACCAGATGATCTGTCTGTTTGGTTGTATTTAAATACAGACAGATTATTAGAAAATCTTTCACCCATATGGATGATCTATACCCTGCGAGCAGAGTCTCTTTTGATCTTCCTAGATATGTTGGGAAGAGGAAAGAAGACTCTGCCAGCCGCCTGAACATTCTTTTATTTGCTGCTCATCCAAAGAAATAGATGAATCCAGTTTCGACTTTCAAAATGTTGAGGCAGCTGGCAGAGTCTACTTTCCTCTTCCTGACTTATCTAGGAAGCTCGAAAGAGACTGCTTGCAGGGTAGATGATTTATTGACCAGTGTTTGAAAGTCAAAAGTTTTGAGAGGCAGAACACAGTGCTTTTGATTAATCCATTGACTCCTCAGGCTACCCACAATGCTCAGGCAGTTGATGAGTAAAATCATCTTAGCGTTAGACACAGTAAAAACTGTTAAGTCTCATTCCCAGTAGGGAAAGGGTTGTTGACAAGCCTTATGAGTTGAACTAAATTAAAGCTACTAAGAGAGATTCCACTGATTTAGAGAGGGGAAAAAGACCCATGATCTATGAACTGTTTCAGTGACTGTTAACTTTATGTTTTTTAGGATTCTTCTTGACTAAAATATTTCACCCAAATGTGGCCAGCAATGGTGAGATATGTGTCAACACCCTCAAAAGGGATTGGAAACCAGATCTTGGAGTTAAACATATTTTATTGGTAGGAAAGAAAATTGTTGTTGTGGTAATGTGTAATAGCAAATTATATGAAATTATTTGAATTGCAGTTATGTAATTCTAAGTGTAAGTGACCATCGCAGTTACTTGTAATGAAGTAACTAACCACCAACCGGTTAGCTCAGTTGGTTGAGCGTTGATCTACTTTGTGGAGGTCGTGGGATCAAATCTCTGGCCAGACCAACACTCGGGGTCTTTAAATAACTGAGGAGAAAGTGCAGCCTATGTAATGACATCTGCCAATGGTTAGACTCTCTCTCGAATAAGCCTCAGGATAAACCATAGGCCCCCTCTCACAGCCCTTCAATGTTCATAACCCTGTGGGACGTAAAAGAACCCACACACTGTTTGAAAAGAGTGGGGCATCACGTAAATGCTCGGAGATATTAGCTTGTAACACCAAGCTACTCTGAAAACCGAGCTAGGGTAAAGAAAGATATAATGGTATGACGTGATTCAAAGAAGCTTGAAAAAAATCCAGGCTTGAACACGACACTTTTAAGATTCTTGGCAACTGTTCAAGTTGTTTCATTAACTGCAATGATCACTTTCACTTAAAAGGGTGGTATTTGCATGAGACCAGGACAAACTCAGACCAGTATGCAACTTTTGAAGCTGGTTATATGAAACCGGTACGAAATGCTTGGTACTTGGTTTTGGTTTAAAATGATGTATTTTGTCTAATAAATATATCGCTGACCCATAAGCATACCTGCTTGAAATTTCTGGACCCGGTCTGAGATTTGATGTCATTTACATGAGACCAGAACAAACCCTGATTGGTACAAGAGTTTCTCATCTCAGTCCAGCAACCGAGACGAAATTGGACTGGTCTGGGTTCATTGTCAGGCTGGTCTCACGCAAAAAAGAGAATGTATGAAGGTATATACGAACCTATGTTGGTCTGAGTTCATTGCATTGTCATGTAAATACCCCCTCAGAAGTGTTGTGAAAATGCTGCACCAGGGTTCATGCAACTCCTTGAAGTCCTTGAAAAGCCCTGGAATTTAATTTTGGCCTTCAAGGGCACTTGAAAAGCCCTTGAAAAAAGGATTTTGCAGAAAACTGCTTCATTTTGAAAACTGCTTGAATTTTTGCTTGGGTGAAAATTGTTGAGATTGTATCATGCTAAGTTAAAAGAGACATTTCAAGGAATATCAAGGTAGGCTTTTTCAGCAAAGAAAACACTGAAACACTATGTATGGCATAGAAATCTTGTTATAAAGATTCCTTGAAAACTCAATTTCTTGTTCTTGAAAACTCCTTGAATACTCCTGGAATTTTATAGACAAAATCCAGAACGAACCCTGTGCACTCATATTCAATGTTCTGACATCAAATGAATGACATCTGATTTCTTAAGTATGGTTTTTACAAGACAATGGATGTATTCAAAAGACCACCTAATTATGCTGATGAAGTTGGAATCATGAGTACTTTTTATTGCCTCAGTTGTTTAAAACGTGTTCACAGGATAAAGTAACTGTCCAGTGGAGTACTTTTTAAACCTAGTCATGTTATCTGCTAGAAATTGATTCAACCAGCAGGTAGCACTATGCATTCCTTGAAATAATGGTGACCTAATATTTAGAATCTGACTTGGTTGCTTCTGGTAAATAACAAGCATGTTGCAGCAGTGTCAAGTACAATAGGTAAGCAATTGCAATGCAAAAGAACAAGCTACGTGTTACATACAGTCTTCAGCCTCTGATTGCAACCAACCTACAAGCAAAGTTTGAGAAGTTCATAAACAATGGAGATGGATGCAGAATTACAAAAAAAAGAAATGTTGTGATCCTTAAAGGTTAAATGATTGTACACCTCCTCTTGTGTCTTTGATCTGTGACTGCAACCAATCAAATGCAGTCGGTGGCTGTGCGGCCCATTGGTTAGGGCACTTGCCTTGAGATCTGGGGATCCCGGGGACATGTTCTGACCACTGGTTGAATTTGTTCCTTGTAGTCCCTGGTTCAACTTCTCAGCTGCACTTGCAAATAGCCAACTACATGTAGCTTGCCTCTGGCCAGTTGGGATTCTTTTCTGTTGTGATTGTTTTTCGTTGGTCCTGAAAAGCCCCTGTCGGGAGTGGTCTGTTAAGTATGAATAAAATTAATTGTATTGTGAAATTGTAAAATGAAAGCATGTGTGACAGGGCTGCCAATAAAGTACAAGGACAAAGAGTATGATGCCCACTTGTTTTCAGACAGATTTCCATGAGCTGCTTTCTTCCCCATGATTCAGTTGCCCACCTTATTTTATCTACCAACTACCAAATTGAAATTATAGTGAAAGCTAAGTGCAAGGCTCCAAAAATAGGGGTTTATAGTGAGCCAATTGCACCAACAGTTTAGGTTGAGCCAATTGCCTCACACGTAACTTTGTTTCTTACAGTAACACACACGCTCTATATTTGCTACTGGGAGTCATTTGATACATAATTAATAATAATTATTATTGACCACTCCTCATAGGGGTTTTTCAGGGCCAATGATACACAATCAACAAAACAACAGAGCAGGACATCAACAACAACTACTGTTGAAAAACCCAACTGGTCGAAGGCAAACCAGTTGGCTATTTTGAAGTGCAGCTGAAAAGTGAAGTTAGGGAATACCAGGATCAAATTCAATGATTGGTCAAAACAGGTCTTGAATCCAGGATCTCTGTATCTCAAGGCAAGCGCTCTAACACAGGATTTTACTGCCTGCACCTTTTATATTTTCAATTTGACCTTTCCTTTTTCCAGACTGTAAAATGTCTTCTGATAGTACCAAATCCAGAATCAGCATTGAATGAAGAGGCAGGCAAGTTGTTGCTGGAAAAGTATGAAGATTACTCTAAACGAGCACAGTGGTGGACGGACATCCATGCAAAGCACAACTGCACCAGCAAAATAGAAAGCCTAGATAAAGCAGATACTGTAGAGGCACCTCAAGGGATCAAAAGAGCAAATGACAAAGCTCTCGATAAGAAGAAGAAAGAAAAAAAAAGAGCTTTGAAAAGACTTTGACAAAGTTTTACCCAGGCTGCAAATCACTTCATCAAATATTTCAATATCTAGATTGTCTTATTAATAATGTACAGTGTAAATAAATGTCTTTGGAACAAGTAAATTTTGACACAAAATGTTCCATTCTGAGATACTTGCAAGTATGTGTGAGGTGACTGCATTTTGATTGGGGGATGAAAGTGATTTCATCTTACTTCTCGTACCAAGAAATTGTCTATTACTTTGTCTAATAATGGGCCTGATTTCATGAGCATTTGAGTCTCAAAATTAAAGCTCTTGATGCATTGAAACTGAACTCTCCTGGCCTTTTAATCTTTATTTAAATACAAATTTTGTTTTTTATGATATGTCTGGCATTTTCTTCCTTTCATTATTATGAAAGCATCTTTTGGAAGAAGATTACCGAGGTAATAGTTTCTTTCATTTACAATTTGACTGTTTTCCAGCTCTCACGTTTTCTTTTCCAGTCTTTATTTATTTCCTTTAATCTTACTTTGTATGTTTACAATAATACTGTTTCATTCCCCAGAAGTATCTTAAATATTGATAAGTAGGTCATAAAGTATTTTTATGTGTTGGCCTACAGCTTGCATTGCTTGCCAATTGTTTGCTGTGTCTGTCATAGTTGTTGATTCATTAAAGTACAGTGTTTTTTGAAGACCATTGTTTTTATGTCTAACTTATTGCTGTGAACATCCGAAAACTGTGAACACTAGAAATATTTATGGAATGTTATTGTGTTTCAAGTAAAACGCCAATCATGTGCGAGAAAACTAAACCACAACCAGTAATGGTAATAAATTGTGGTTTTGTGTTGCTTCTGATTGGTTGCTTCACAATGGGAAATGTCAAAATCAAATCAGTGTTCACAGTTTACAGATTGGTACGGTAAATTAATTTCGGAAAGATATTCTTACAGAAGGTGATTAATAAGGCAATCTTCTTAATGTATTCTGGATTGCCATTTGAGGGAAATTGGAAAACAGGCAGTGCATGGTTAGTGCACAATTTCTTTGAAATGGAGCTGTAGGAGTGGTTGCAGGGATCGTGATGGGGTGGTTCTGGTTTGAGCTTTAATTGCTTATTAGGGCTCCAGATGATGTGATGGTGGAACAGTGACTTCTAATCACGGCATTCGGCAATGAACAAGATAATAACACAATGCAGAATTAAGAGATTAGTCAACACATTTTGTAGTGACCTGGAAATTAAGTTGGTGTTCACCCCATTTAAAATCAGGAGTTGGTTTGGTGCCAAGGATCCTATCCCTGCGGGTTTACGATCACGAGTCATTTACAAGTTTTCATGTGCAGGCTGTAATGCCGGTTATATTGGTGAAACCAACAGACACCTCGCCACTCACATCCGTGAACATCTCGCCACCGACAAACATTCCCACATCTTTAAGCACTTGAGAGGTTCTGAAAAATGTTGCTCCCTTTGTTCAGAAGTTTGCTTTAAAATCCTTGACTCTGCTTCCACACGTTTCCAATTGAAAATTAAAGAAGCCATGCATATCCTTTGGGAGCAGCCATCTTTAAATTCCCAAGTAAAACATCTTAATTTATCCCTTTCATACTAAATAGTCTCTTTTCTTAGCTTAAATAGTTTAGTTTTTTTTTTTTCTGTTTTCGCCTTCATCCTTAATTGTTCATGTTATATCTCACTTTGTTACACTACTTATTGCACAACTTCACATTATTCCTCATTGTACAACTGACGATGGTCTTGATTAAATATGAACTTCAAAAACATCGTTTGGTTCATCAATAATAATAATAATAATAATAATAATAATAATAATAATTTGTTGTGTAGACAAAAGTGAAATCTGGTCACAACAAAACCTACGCGTACAATTGCGTGACGCGTGACTCAAAATGTCTTTTGTCCATTTATTATTATTATTATTAGTAGTAGTATCACGCAACTAGTGGACTAATGCAAATCCTGCATTTTGATTGGCTATGCTTCTAGAGGACTATTAGTAATTGTCCTTGAGTAGCGAAAAGCGTGACGTTTTCCTTCGTTTTATTTCCAAATAAATATTTCTTCAACTTGCATTTGGTAACTTTATTATTGCCTTTTCTGTCCAACTAGTTGGGTGATACTAAAACAATTATTCGGCTTCGCCTCATGGGCTATTGACCCATAGCCCTTGCAGGCTACGGGTCTAATTGTTAATTATTATTATTATTATTATTATTATTATTATTATTATTATTATTATTATTATTATTGTACTCAGCATTTTTGGAAACCAACAGAAGCTCTGGCCTGATGGGCCTTCTGGCTCATATGCAGAGACTTTACTTTTTACTCAGCATTTTCTATGAGTCCTCCCAATGAAACTAAAAATTCCTCAAAATTTATGAACCATTGTGCCATTTTTGAATTGGTGTCAAAGCCAAGAGTGTGCTATCTATGACTTTTAAGGCTTCCGTTTTCATCAATTCTATTTATCACTTGAACCATGAGATGAATGTTTTTTTTTTCTTAAATTACAAAATCTCGACTTTTATTTTTTGTCACTTTCGATGAATTTTATGATAATATTATTTTTGACATGCATTTTTTGTTTTCAACATGTTTTACTATCGATATAATTTTGCCCTATGCTTACTTTAACACTTTATCTTTCAGCTCTGACACTTTGATAACTTCCACATCTACGCAAACACTATGTCCACTTTAATCCATTGACTTCTCATGATAATAATAATTGCATTTATTTATTCACAATAAGTTATACAGCTTAATACTGATGAGGTCTTGAGCTTAGATATAAAATTAAAGAAACTACATTAAACTGCAAAACAAATTTAAAAGGTCTAGGAGTGAGACTTACTAGATTTTACGTGTCAGTGGGGTATGGTTCAGTCATCAATAGGTTAAAATGGTGCCAATGATCCCTGGGTTACCACCAGCTGTTTAGAAAATGCTAATTCTTAGTTACTAACTGCTATACCTTAGTTTTTATGTCAGTTATGGGAATTTGATGATACATGTAGACAAAAAACCTTGGAGATTTATTTCTTCATTCTCATCACCAGTCTGTTTAACAATGTATTGACCTTGTGAGGAGAAAATTAAATTTCATATCAATCGCTCTTGGGAGCCAAAGGATTAAATTGCAAAGACCTGGCCCTCAAAGGTTGATTTCTTTGTCATCACCAGAGCTTCCTTATAGCCCTCTTAGCTGGCAGAAGTTGTGGCAGGAGGCCTGGCCTCAGACAGGTCAGAGGGCTTAGTGGATCTCGGAATGAGAATGTCCTTGCCCAAAACTACGAGTTGTTGTGGTAATTCACCTTGCTTCATTCCTATGAGGGGAAATTAACTCAGCCCTGGGGTGTTTCTAAAAAACCCTAGATATGCAATATCGGCAATAAGGTGCTCCTTTTACCCTGAGGGCAGCTCAAATCTGTTAGCAACTCTGATTTCTCAAGAGGATATTTCATTAGTTTATGGAATAAGATTAATATACAGCATATTATAATTCACTGAGGGCCTCTTGAAATAGAGGTTTATGAATGCCGTGCATAGCAGACCATAACCATACTATACCACTGTCACAAGAGGATTCATTTCCATAGAATGCAAGTGATTGACTAACAAGTGAACTTGATAACAAAACACCAAATGAATGGGAAGAATTGGTAACGAATGAGAATGAAATTAAATACGAAATTTATTATTGAAAATAACCCTAAGAGGTACCAAGATCCTGTCTTGTGGGCGTGGCATGAAATTTTTTTCACCCCTATGAGGTACCAAATTATGGGTTTTAATTAGACAAAATAAAAAACTAGTTAACTGTCAAATTATGTCTCCTGTCAAAACTTTTCGGCTCAATACCCTAAAAGGTACTGCTAAAGCTGCCGCTGTGGACCTTTTGAGGCTGAACACCCTAAGAGGTACCAAACCTGCTTTTTTAACTTCTAAAAGGTACGGCCAGCACCCCTGTCCTTTTTATATGGGAAGTCTCCCCCCCACCCCTGGGGTTAAGATGTGGTTTCCAATCATGTAACAAAACAAACAAGTGTACCTATTTTTTTGGCCTTTGAAATTTCCTCCTTATCCTTCATTAAAAGAAGACTTTAAAGGAGCAAGTTTCAAAAGCTTACAAAATTTCAAAGCTTACGAACTTAAAGAAATGCTAACAAACACAATAAACTAATACTTTAATAAAATTGAAACAAATATAATAAAACTGTTTCGCACTTAATATGAACAAGTTACAAACTTGTAAAAGTGTATTTCTTGCGGATTTTAGGGCTGTAACCATTTTAAAAAGTTTTTAACTTGTTCATTTTGTTAAGTGAGAAACAATTTTGTTATATTTGTTTCAATTTATTAAAGTATTATCAATGATTTTATTAAGAGAAAGAGGAGCTTATTGCGTTTGACAGCATTCTGCTAATGCACTAGTCATTTGTTTCCCCCACCCTTTGACCCCCGGGGATGGGTAGGGAAATTACATTTGAATGGTTGTAAAGTAGGTGTATTTCCACTGGGGACTAGAGCAGACATTCACACCCCTCTGTTCCTAAAAGATTCTGAGTCATCATGGAAATGTTAGGGAGATTACCACAATATACAGTTCTTGCCATTTGTGTGTGCCACATGAACTATATAAGGAACGAAACAAAAAAAAAGAACTGGATAGAAACAAGACAGGAATAAGCGATGAAAAAAAAAATTTTTGCATGTGTGAAAATACTCATTACCATTGCTCTTCGTTTCTTTTCAGTCCCAGTCCTCCTAGGTAAGAATTCCCCGATATTTCCCCCTGTATGTCCCCAGAGGGGTAGGGCAGAGGAACGAAAATCTTGTAATTTCCCTACCCCCTAGAGGCGTAATTATGGCGTAATCGTAATTGCCCTAGTAATTTCCCCATATGTCCCCACTATCCCCGGGGGTCGGGGGGTGGGGGAAACAAATGACTAGTGCATAAGTTTGTAAGCTCTGCCTTTTACCAAATTCGAATGCATGTTATAAAGTTTGCACATGTTTCATGCGGCCACGGAAAATTAGCCGATTTTTGCCGCATTATAAACTGACAACATTCGAATGATGACTTACGAGATTGTGTTGCCTGTGCTGTATACGTAACCTAACCGCAAGGTGCTCCTGTGAAAAAATACAACCTCGTTCCCAGGGTCCTCTCTCTTCCTTCCTCAAGGAAGGAAGAGAGAGGACCTTGGGAACGAGGTTGTGAAAAAATACAGTCTTTGCACTTTTTACGTTACGTCATCTAAACGAAAACAAAAAAAATCCATTAGCTCCTTTTATTCGTCCACCAGCGTGATTGTTATCTGTGTGTCTTCAAATTGAAGCTGCTACCGAGAGATTTGTGTTGGCAACCGGAAACGACTTCTTTAATCGCCGCTTTATCGCTGCTAGGCGAGACAACCTCCATATTAGGAAAGTATTTGCCATTCACTTCTTCGTTCCATTCCTACTCGAAACTCGGAGGAAACAGAAGTCGGTCGGACATAAATGCATGTGTCTCCAACCCTTTGCGGGGGTTTAATCTGTTTTGAAGTGAAGCTGCTAGCAATAAATTTTGACATAGGAAGGTCGTAATGGAGGCCACAGCTAAACACGATTTCCAAGCCACAGCAGATGACGAACTTTCTTTCAGAAAGGGAAGCGTGTTAAAGGTAAAACGATCGTAAATATTTGTGTTACGTTTCCATCGAAAAGAAGACATTTTGCTTTTTGCCTCGGATTACAAGGACTTTTTTTTTAAATTTTAGATCTTGGAAACAGATGACGATAACAATTGGTTTTCGGCTGAACAAGATGGTCGAAGTGGATTAGTTCCAGCGAACTACATAGTTCTAAAACCCCACGAGTAAGTGAACTTTATTGAGCTTAACTATCGTCTTAAAATGTAAGCTCTTATCTACACACAGCTGAAAGAGAACCGAAATTTTTAGTTGGTCAGAAAATTCTTGCATCTTTCTTCATTGAATGAAAACCGAACCTAAATAATCAAGGGATGAAAGGTTGTAAGCATTGTAAACTATGATATGATCATATTATTTGTAAACATGCATGGATAAAAAGCTGGTCTTTAATCGCCTATGTTTCGATCGTGATCCACATAAATTACAGTCCTGTTAGGTGCAGATGTATTTGTTGGTGTCTAAACAGCAAACTTGTAAACGGCTGTAATTTCCCTGTCACCATCAACAATGGGAATTAATGAATGCTAATTAGACGAGGATATTGTATTGCCCGGAAAAAACAATTAAGGAACAATAAATGCAAATTGAAGTTAAAAAATTTGTGTTGCGATAATATCTGCCACCAATATTCATGGATCTGAATCTGCACCTGTTCACATTAACATGAGTGTGCAATATGTAACAGTGAAAAAATGTGGTCAAGAAATGATTGCATTTTGGAACAAATTGCAGTACAGCATTTATGGGAAGAGAACCATCTTGTCCTTTC
>NC_090877.1:8007066-8019566 GCF_036669935.1 Montipora foliosa | reverse complement strand
AAAGAAATAAGAGGTCTGGTGTTCTCAACGGTTTACGTTAATGTTATTTTTATGGCACTTGCTAAAATCATCGGGACAAATATAGATTGTTATTGGACAAGAAAAAGCGTGGAAAATTTGGCAGACGATTTATAGGATGTATAATTATGTACTACACAATGTTGTTATTACTAAACAGCTTTTGATAGTGCTACTTGGGACGATCTTTACTGATTTGTTACCCATTTGGCTGCCGCGCTATGTCATGTGTGACAGGTATTTGTAAGATTTGAATCAAGCGTTGAAATCACCACCTTTAGACTTTGCTTGCAAAAGTTTGACTTGTTGTTTTTTGAAAACAGACTGCTCTCATGTGTAAAAAAATTATGGCTTTTATATTTGCCGAGACAATTTTTGGATAGAATACAGTCTACAGCACGATTTCCGAAAAAAAAAAAAATTCATCAAATTCTAACAGAAGCTCGTGCCCTTGAATCGTTTAATTCTGGTTCAGAGCTGGGGTTTTTTTGTTTTTGAGTTTACAAATGTCCTTATTTGGATGTAACGTAGGTCGTACATTTACCTGCGCGTGCAGCTTCGATCTTATTTTTGTCCATATTTGGTGTCCTAAAATTCCCAGCTTTGTTCCAAGGAAGAGGGTCGTGAAGGGGGGGGTCCGAAGCCCATTTCCCAGCAAATTGATTTTTTTTTTCAAATTTCAGCTCAAGTCCCCACAAGCCCAGGCTGTGTTGCTCAAATTGAAATCCCATTCCCATTTTTCTATTGTTTTTGTTTCATGAATCCCAGTCCCAGTGCACAAAATCCGATTTCCCAGCCTCTAAAAAAGCTCCCATTTTACCCCTTCACGACCCTCAAGGAAAACAGATGCAAGTTACACGCTTCAAGGTCACGTGCTTCCGGTTCTAAAGATAAGTATGTTTTTTCTTTGTACACAACCGCTTGGGTAACACTGGAGAACATTCAATGATGAACTTAATTAGCTTACAGTGTAAGAGGTCTATCGATAGTTTTCACTCACGTGACTTGGCGGCCATATTGGTGTGCAAATCAATACAAAATGTATGCATGGAATATGCATAAAAATAGAGTTTGATTCCCAAGGGAGAGAACGTCTATTGTTCTTGTACACCAACATGGCCGCTGTGACGTCACGTGAAAACGATCTATTGCTGGTGTCATGGTTTATGACACTGTTTGGTTAGGGTTCGGAATGGGTTAGTTGGTTATTTTGCATTGCTGCTAAACCCTGTCCGATCTTTAGTCAACGGGAACCGAGTTTTTCGCCCAAGATTGTCTATGGGTCTGACATGCTGGCATACTTTGTTCTTCACCTAATTTTTTTCCTTGGGCGAGAAAGAAAAAAGTTACTCTGAAGCTGTTTTTGCATGCGGAAATGCTTGCTACCCAGCTTCAATGGAGCTTTCTTGACTGCCGTCACAGACTGCGTGCAATGTGGCTCAATTTCAGCACTTTCAGGAAACGGTATTATTTGAAAGAATTTACTCTGCAACTCTGTAGCTGCAAATAGGCTCAGTTCGTCATGGTACCATGTGAAACAATAAGTATTAATTATTTAACAAAATTCGTCCATTGTTTTGACGTAAATGGTTGCCATAGCAACTGGAGAGCCATCTTAAGAATACCCCATGTTTTGTGTTTTAATGCATATATCTCAAAAATGAACTTGGTAACCCCCCATTTTTATTTCCAGAAATTGATTGGCGGTGAAATTGAGACTGTAAAAATACGAAAATGTAGTGGATTCAGAGCTACTTTCACAATTGGAAAACTTAAAGTGACTCTGAATCTACTCTGGAGAATTTTGTTGACTTTTTAGTACCTGTTATCTAATGCGGCCGATCGCTCGCCAATAATAAGGAACTTAAGCATGCGCGTTTTTGAGACGCGGACGGCAACCGGAAGAGAACATTTCGTGTTCCAGGACAGTGGTGTCTCCCAGATTTTTATACTAATCATTTCTTATGGAGAAAAGATACTTAGAAATGTAAATGTGGTTGTGTGAAGACAAGTTAAAAGGGAAAACAGCTTTTCCGGTTGCCGTACGCGTCTCAAAAACGCGCGTACTTAAGCTCCTTAATAAGACGTTGGGCCGCCATGATCGTTTTTGATTTATAAGCGTGCAAGTACACAACATGTGGTGTCTTTGAATTGCTGTCATATCGCTGCCTTGATCTATGATGTCACAGTAATGAGCATTAGCTGGTGTTTTAGGATCGTACCGTAAAATTGCCGTTCCGTGAAACGGTGTTACCGAGCTAATCCTTCTCTGTTAGAACCCGTAGGAACTTGTTTAAGCCTTTGTAAATGGGAAGGAATAATGTTTACTCTATTTCAGTGGAGTCTTCCTTTGACAAGTAAAATCATCCATTCTTAGACCGAGTAAATCTTTAAGTTCCGCTTTTAGGACGGGAGGGTGAAGAGGATTGTTTTTGGGTGACGGACCTAAAGCCATCGAAATTCAGTAAGACCTTAACTTCCCCATTTTGTGATGAGGTTCAAGGTAAATTATCACGTTCATGTGCATCACTTAAGCAAAAATGAGAGAGTTTCCATGGATCATTGATTTTGTGAAATGAATCCTTGAAGTAACTCTGCTTAAAAGGCAGAATGGCTAAACTTCAAAATACCCGGCCACGATCGCGTGACATTTAATGCCTGCTCCCGTAGTTCCATGTCACGCAATCGTGGCCGGGTATTCTGAAGTCGCTCCTTCAGTTCTATCAGTGATTGGCTTCAAAATCGTATGCGAAATTATCAGCGAAAGCAAATGAAAGAACTAATTTTTTTCCTGAGCCAAGCGCTCGCTGCTTGTATTCACTTTGCATTGTGATGGACTCTTTTGCTTGCCCTCGTCTCTTGTGATCAGCTAACGCAATTGCTTTTATTTTCGTTTATGGCACTCGATTGAAAATCATCTAATTCAAATTATATCAAGTGGTAGTCACTGACTTAGCCTGTTCCAGGCTCTCATACAGTCGGGAAAGCGACAAACGCGTAGCCTCTACCCCAGCTTCCATGTGTTTTAGCGCACACTTTCCCGACATGATCTCTGCCCTAAATTAACGATTATCGTTAATTCATAATTTTCTTTGAATTTACTATTATCGTTAATTTAGGACCCTGTGTCCCAGATCTTGTGGTAGCAGAGAAAATAAGGAAATTAAAAAATCACGTGCGTGGATTGTATTTGAACGTGGGTTTACTCTACAGGATCGCTTCCCTTTTTTCCGCTTCACCACTCTAAAAAAAACATGTAAGTCTCCCATTGAATTTTGCTATTGAAGAGTCATTTGGTCGAGCTAAATTAATAATTGAAGCGTAAGCTTTGATTTTAAAATGTTTAGCTTTGTCGTGAAGTTTGGTAACCAACCTTTTGCAGTGTTTACTATTGTTTGTTGCCGAGTGATAATATAGCATTATCAAATAGTGTTCAAAATATTGTCCCTGAGCAGGTAGCTGTGTGGTGGCTAAGTGGTTTGGTGACGGATTGATCAACATTCCCTGGTTCGAGTCCTATGTCCATACACTTGCATGGATTGTCTTTTAGAAATCTATGATTATCTCCCAGAATCCTTATCGAGCTTTCTGTCTTCTAAATGAACGATAGTAGTAAATTCACAGTAAATTACGAGATAGAGGATGGGTTGATTTCCCGACTATCTAAGAGCCTGGAACAACCTACCACTGACTCGTTTTAACGTGACATCTTTTTGTGATCGTTATAAACTTCTGTAATTTCAAGTTTTCAGCTCCCCTGTCGGATGTCCATGTCTGTATATAAGTCAATTATTCTTTGCTAAGTAGCTGAGTTAATTGCCGAGGGAAAAAGTAGCAAATTAATATTAATGTCATCTTAATTATTACCAAAATAAGGGTAACAGTTAGTGATAAATTCTCTTTAATATTCAATATTTTTCGAAGTAAAATATCTTGTATCTGAATTTTGTGTATTTATGTCATTTTACGAAACCTCGCTCTCACAACCTCTCCTTGGCTAGACAGAGGTCCTGGTAATTGTGGTAAAAAACCAGTTTGAGATTTTAACGCGTGCCCAGTAACTGACGTTACATTGACGTCACGATGCACATGCTTAACAGAACATTGAGGAGATCCACGCAGAGGTTTCAACGTGTCACGAAAGAGGGAAATCATAGAAACTCCAAGCAGTGTAGTTAAATACATATACAAGCCCCCAGCATGCGATTTCACTTTCAAGTGTGACCACAGGATGTTCACACAAAGTTGTATTTTGAATTTGGAGGAAACGTAGGGAAATGTAAAAGAGCCTAATATAATCGTAATAAATTAAACGACTTTTCAAATATTAAAATCGCCTTGAGAAATATTTTGCATTCAGTTTTTTTATCCTGTAGCCACAGGGTGGTGTTTTTCTTCTCAGTCAAAATATACATGTATTCTTGGTTTTCACATGACGTCACGACCGCCATGTTGGTGCCCAAAACAAAGAAAAGGCGGCCATGTTGGTGCCCCGACCAAATCCTCCGGGAAATTAACTCTATTATTATGCAAATGCTTCCTTTTGTTTTGGTTGAAAAACATGGCTGTTGATCACGTGAGTGAAAACCAGCAATAGATGATATAGAAATCACTGCTGTCTTAACAGAGGCCAGAGAAAAGGAGGAAGCCATTACATTTAATAGACGCACCCCACCCCCCTCCCCCCACATAGGCTTTTATAGATCGCGCTGGCATAATTTGAGGAAACTAGCATAGTTTTCGCTGATATTTACAGAGTAGCACTGCTAGCATGATCGTTGTATATTGATAAGCCTGAGACCATTTTTGTTCAATGGCTTGCTAACAGAGAGAGAGAGGGAGCCTCCCTAGAAGGCTGGCACTGTGGCACGAGTTGACGAGACCGGAAGTTGCCATATCGTGTTGGTCACAGTACCTCTCATTTGCCAAATGGCGTCAGCCACGCCGCCCGGTAACTTGCAGCTAGAAAAAAACAACAACAACAACAACAACAAAAAAAAACAGCACCAGCAAACATAGCCAGACACCGTTCCCTTGAGACAAATAAAGCAAAATACAATGGAAGAGGAGCTTGTGAAACCAAAAGGGCTTCGCTACATAATTACGTAATTACGTACAGCTACATAATTACGTACAGGACGCATGCGCATTTATAAGATATGTTTTAAAAAAAGAAAAAAAGGTAAAAACTCAGTTTAGGGTCCCCCGTGCTACTTTCGATCCAGAGAGGAAGAGATTAATCGGCCCCTGAAGCATTTGTGACTAACCCCTTGCCTACTCGTAGCTGCTCTATTAAAATATATATAACTAGACGCTCCATGGGCGTACACTGGGTTGCCTGAGATACGTGAAGGGACTGACTTGGGTGGTATTTAACTGCAGCGTTCCTGGCAATTTTTTCAAGTCAGGGGTCATTAAGACCATTTATAATGATAATAATAATAATAATAATAATAATAATAATAATAATAATAATAATAATAATAATAATAACTGTCGTGGCTAATCGCCGTCGCAAAGTACAGCAACGACGCAGCTCAACAAGGTTGAACCGAAAGCATATGTTGGCGCCTCTGGTAGCCGCTATACGGTCCATGTGTGACCTTGGAGCACAGCTTACAGCCAGCTGGAATCAACGGTATGTTGGTTTTTGCTGGCTGCTGGGGGTCGCCCAGAAGTCATGCCAGCAGAGTCCCTTTAGCTCATAGGTTCATACGACGAAACAAATCATTTTGTGAGGTGAAAAACCTGGCTACCAGCCTAATCATTTGTTAGAAAGCAAAAAAACCCTGTCATCTTTAGAAAAAATAGGCACGTATCGCGTACGTGTGGTAGTGCAGTAACACAGCGCTTTATTCCATATTGTCAACTGTCTTCCAGGAGATTCAAGTTGTCTTTGCGTAATATGTAGCTCTAATAGCGGTTTTGCACGGCAGCCATGTTGCATGGCAGAAGCAATGAAAATGTTTTGCATAACAAAGAACATTTGTTTCCATAGGAAAAAGAATCTATTGCTCCTACCATGCAACATGGCTGCAGTGCAAAACCTCTAAAGTGTACGATGTTGTTTTGGTATTGTATATCATTGTAGTGCCATGGTAGAGGTCTTAGGTAAATAGCTCCCTGAGAAGACATGTGGTTACTAGCAAAGTACTAAACCCAGAAAGATTGAAGAAAATAAAAGGGAATCGAAAACCATTGGCTTCTAGGCGGACATGCTGATCATTTTCAAGTTCCCTCACAACTTCTTTACACCACAAGTTAAAGCGTGCACTCTGAGCGTCCGACAGCTAATACTAAATTTCACTGAAGTTCCTCCCTGTCCAACGAGGTTAGTATCTGGATGGGTGACCTAAAAAAAATATATACCACTTTGTAACAGAAGCATAGGACCGAAAATTCTATTTTAACGCTCAAAAATGCGAACTAAGTAAGGTACAGATTTTGTTAGCTTGCTTTATGCAAAACTATTATTGATGCAAAATTAAATAAATATTGATACACAGTTTTTAGGAAGAGCAGAGGGAAGTTTTCAGGACGGTCGATCGATAATAAAATATTTTGCCATCAGCAACAAAATTTACGACATGAAAACAACATTAATTTTGAACCGCAAATATAAAGTTACCATCAGCGAAAAACATTTTGGGAGATTTTTGCTAAGTCGAATTTTGTTATTGTACTTTTGGCTGCACAAGTAAATCGCAAAAGCGAAAGTGACATCGAATTCAGCGGGCACCGTGATCAAGTTACCGCTTCTTGTTTATTCACGAAACAGTATAGCATCTGTGTCAAATGATGGCAAGATACCGGGTTTTTGTTTTTGTTAGTTTTCTTTTTCTTTCAAGTGTTATAAAGTTTGACAAGAAATGTGCAAATTCAACACAAAGATCACAATCTCCCAACTCTTGAGGTTGACCATTGTTTCTACAAAGTCAACAATTTACTCTCCAAGACGAGGTTATTTATCACCAGGTAATTCCATCGTTTTGGAAATAGCAGCTACTTTATTATTTATCAGCGTCACAATTTTTTGCTGATTTTAGGGCTCATTTTGTTGAAACTCAAGCACGCCTCCAACAGACCTGTTTATTTTTGTGAGCTCTTCCTATTTCAGTTGCGTGCATGCAAACAAGACACACAATCCGTGTCACAAAGCATATGCTATTAAATAAATTTCTGACAATTCACATCAAAGCTTTTTCGAAAGAACCTTGACCGTAAATAATGAAGCACAAAAGTGATAACAAGCTTTCATTCAAATAATTCTTCACTGTCACATTTCCAATTTTTTTTACCTTTGTAAAGTTGAGTACAAAATATATGTAAATTCCAAGACAACTTAGATGCAACTTCAGTAAACACTGTGATGCATTCTAGGTGTTCGATTCCTTTCAATGTTTGTTAAATCCATAAAAGATTTGCCATTTGATTTCAGTGCTTTATATAATACCAAGTTAGTAAAATATTAGAAACAAAGCTCACTTGATATCCAACGGCACAAAATGAAATTGCTGTCCAAGACCATTACTCGTTGCTTTTAAGATTCCAGATATTTATTTTTCACCGCCTGTCTTGTTCATACAATTGACGTTTCATTCTTGAGCTCCATGAGGGTATAATATTTTGTTTAAAGATCCCCTAAAACGCCATTCGCGTTACAATGACTTTCAACGCCACTGAATTAGTGAAATTTCCAATTGTTACCGGAAGACTGTGAAGAGCTGAGTACAAATACATACAAATAGCCAGACAACAGAGATCACAGATCCACTTTATGGATGAACCCATACTGAGTTACCAGATAACTTTTCATTTGGTTTCAGTGTTGTACATAACAGCACACTGTCTTTGTTGAACCAATACTGAGTTACCAGATAACTTTTCATTTGGTTTCAGTGTTGTACATAACAGCACACTTAGCAAAATATTAGAAATAAAGCTCAATTTGATTTTGGCTCGACAGGCGAAAGATTGTTGTCGAAGTCCATTACTCGTCCATTACCGCCTGTCTTGTTTATCCAATTGATGTTCCATTCTTGAGCTCCATAAGGGTATATTTTGTTTAAAGATGCACTAAAACGCCATTCGCATTACAATGCCTTTCGACGCCATTGCAGGTTAATTAAATGTTCTCCTGTGTGCACCAGAGAAATCTACGCATTACCCCAGCCCCTTCAAACCTAACAAAATACGCACAGATGACTCTATGCACAAAGGCACCACTTAGCAGGGGAGTGATAGGCAAGACTTTTACCGACACGGAAAAAAACAAGTAAAAAAAAGAAAAAAAAAAACCGGAGAATAATTACACATTTTCCGACTGGGATTGCCATACTGGCAATCCAGTAAAAAAACAGTCCCTGCCTCATTGGATCTCAACGCTGAACCGATCACTGTCGCTTGATTTAGCCACAAGTCTACCTGGGACACTTTTCCAGCTCACAGCAGAGTGCCGGTTTACGAATCGCGGTGGAGCTTTGATGCACACTGTTTCGACGATTGAAAATGCCAACTGCATCTTATCTTAACAATAACAACTTCACAAGAGCGCTGATTCAAATTGGGGGACACTAACGAAATTAATTCGAATCAAATAAATTGAAATCAAATATTGGTTTTTGTGGAGAGGGGAAAACCGGACTACCCAGAGAAAAACCTCTTGGAGCAGAGAAGAGAATCAACAAACTCAAACTAGATATGACGCCGAGTCCGAGAATCAAACCCGGGCCAGTGATTGGTGGGAGGCGAGTGATCTCATCGATCACCACTGCGCCATCCCTGCACCCCAAGACCTTTTTAAAACCTCATCTCTGACACGAAATTCTGTCACAAATCTAAAACGTAAGAGTGAACAAGTTTATTGAACTACTGCCAAATACTGAGACTTTAGAATAGTTATTTTTGTAGAACTGTTTAGGACTGGAATGCATTGCAAGGCGAAATTGTTAATATTTCATCTGCAGACCAATTTTAAAAAAGTCTTATTTGAGCATTTTAGCCAAAAAACATAGGTATAACATACCTGAGAGAAAAGAGAAATATACCATAAGTAGTGATCAATAATTATTGGAACAGTTATGTGAAATCAATATTAAATTACATAATATTAACAAAAAATAAAGCAAATAAAAATATTGTGACACCTTATTTCTGCACGTTATCATCTCACTTTTTCCTATTAAATTACGTTATTTAGAATCAGGGTTTATCAAGGGGAAGGGGATGATGCAGTGGTGAGAGCACTGGCCACGCGGTAGGTTTCTTTTACAGGTCACAGGTCACCGTTCTAACAATGATAAAACAACCCTAACCCTTTTCAATGGTAACCCAGGGGGCGTGGAGACTGGGAGGGGCTAAGGGGGGCTATAGCCCCCACTTTTTTCCCCTCACCTCTCCCCCACACACTTCTATGATCAATACCAAAACCTAAGGGTATTCCCCTCCCCTCATCTCAAAGCTCTAGGGAATAAGGATTTGTACAAGTTTATTCCCCAGAGCCTTGAGATGATGCCTTTTGTTTAGGACTGAATTTTAATATATCGAAAGTGGTCTATTTCAACACATCCTTGTCAGACGATCCAAGGGCTACCAGCCCACACTCAACCACCCAAGAATGGAGAAGACAGGTTCCAGTACGGCCCATCCCCACTTTCCCCCCTCCCCATTCAACACACTTATCCCACCCTCATCAAAATTCAGTGATTTTAGGCACCATAAACTTTTCCTCTATGATATCACTAGTCATAATGATTTACTTGGTTTCAATACATCATCTACTTTTTCTAAAAATATAATATTCTTAAAATTAAGCAAAGCAAGAATTTGGTCTCCTTTCCATCTCGTGTGATAAAGGAGGAAAGAGAGAGCCTGGGTTACAGCTTGATCACATCTTCTAACTTAGAGCTGCTTGACCACCATAGCTGCTGAGGGTTGGACACAAAGGCCAACTGGCTTATCCTGTCTTGGCAGCTTAGAGGGCTTAGATGAAGGCACGGATTGCATAAAATGTGGCAGGAACAAAGAAAAATGGCAAAATGGCCAAGAGCGATGGGACATTAAATTTTAATGTTCTTGGGACAAGTTAAACGCCTTCTGTGAAGAGAGGGAAAGTTTGTTTTCATCTATGATGGTTGGGCAAGCATTATGGTAGCAACAACAACTGAAAAACTAGTTAGTTCTTAAAGCGGTGAGAACAGAAAGACATCAAGCTTCCCACAGAAAAACCATTTATTAATAAGTAACAAAGAAGCTAAAAAGGGAAAATAGCTAAAATAGGAAATTCCACTAAAAACACTTAAAAGTAGTTGAAAGTAGCAACCCCTTCAATAATGTCACTTGGATAATAAAATCTATTGTCTTTAATGTAACATTTAATGTAATGGAGTGGGTAAACACAAATACACCTTACTTGAGGATCGATTGATTAACAAAACTACAGCGAAATATCAAACAATATTGTCTCCTGAAAAACAGCAACTGGAATGTGGAAAAAACTCCAATACGGTACTGTAAGGTATACGGCAAATATTGTATCAGAGGGTCACAGGTTCAAACCCCATTGAAGTCCTGAATTTTTCAGGCTTCTCTACGCAATTGCTAAAATTGTGTTCATAATTGCGAGGATCATAGCTTTACTCTGTTTCATATATCATTTCATCATAGTATATTTTCTATTGTAATAATAATCATTATTATGTTTTTTTTTGTTTTAGGCAAGAGTACAATA
Source organism: Montipora foliosa (assembly GCF_036669935.1). Classification (NCBI taxonomy): domain Eukaryota; kingdom Metazoa; phylum Cnidaria; class Anthozoa; order Scleractinia; family Acroporidae; genus Montipora; species Montipora foliosa. Next base: position 8,008,819 of record NC_090877.1, on the reverse strand, counting down.
AATTGTTGTAGTTGCACTAATGATTATCATTAGGAACAAATAAAACCTAAGCCACCAACATTCTGATATTTTGAAATTAGCCAAGTTATTTACCACTTGCAAAATGGCTTGATATAAACTATGTACATATTAGTTCAAATAACAGCAATTTGGTGGACATAACCCAGAGTGTATTGCACATGTAGAAAAAATATGAGAACATACAGAAAGACATCTGGGCCCTGGTATATCATGAGCTGAAATTACAAGTCATTTTGTAAACCACAAGTTATTTTCTTAAGTTGCAAGTCAAGGTTTGTCTCATTTAAATTCTGTTGAAAACTTGTTTCTTCCTTCATTGCCCATTAATCTGATTAAAAGTCAAGAAGCTGTGAAATAATAAAACAGAAATATGGATTAGTATTAATATGAACATCAGTAATGAAAAACACCATGACTACAGTAATATCCCAATGCAGTTTTTACTTATTTTGCGTGAACTAAAAATATTGATATTCCTAGATTTAATTCTGTATTGTATGGTAAACATTCTCTTAGATACCTTGGACCCTTTTTATGGAATAAGCTCGATTAAAACATCACTGAAACGAGCAGTCTATCTAAGTTTAAGTTTCATATTAGATGTAAGGATCTTACTGAACTGATAAATGGCAACAATTGCCCCGCGTGCGTAATTTGCACTTCTTAAGATGTGCCCGTGTTGTTAGAATTATTTTGATTATTTTAGGATATTGTAAATGTATATAAAAATTTATAGCTTACTTCTTATTTATTAGTTATCATAATATTTATTATTTATGTTATCTTTATGTTGTGTCCCCAATTAGCGCGAGCTAAATACATCGACACATGAATAAAGTTCATCATCATCATCATCATCATCATCATATTGCTTACCAACTGTGGCAGTATTTTTTCAAGATGTTCTGTTTCCACAGATGGTGAAGATTCAACCTTTTGGAAAATACAATGCATTATGTCATTGAACATTATACAAGACAAAATTAAGTGAACTTTTCTTGTAACGATTATTACACTCAGTAACACAAATCCCTTTTAAAGTGTTGAAAACAGTTGCAAAACACTTTACCATCGATTTATGCCAGAGGCAGAGTGCAATATGCATGTAGATCTGTATACACTGCATTATATCTCACCAATTTAGATACTACTGGTAACATCTTTTTAAAGGTCTGCATCATTTTCCATATCAAGCAAAAGCTGGCTTCAACACATTGTTATTATTATTATTATTATTATTATTATTATTATTATTAGTAGTAGTAGTAGTAGTAGTAGTATCATTAATTTAACTCAAAAAATGATGTAGTCTTGTCAGTCACTTTGGTCCTGATGTAACATCAATCATCAAAATTAGTAATGTTTCTGTAATTACCCAGCCTTTATTTAAAAAAGGATTGGTTTCCATGTGACACAATGACAGACACTCTGTTAAAGTGCCCCCGTGATAAAAAAAAATCCCTTCCTTTTTTCCTTCATATTTTGAAAGTGCTTGCTTAACACCTGACTGGCAAAATTTTGAGCTTTGACTTTTATCCAAATGCCGTTTACTTTGAGTGTAAGTTTTGGATTTCACAGTCCGCCATTACTCACGTTCAAAACTGACCTATTGGACCTCAGAGGGTTGGCTCCACGGAAAAGTGACGTCAAAGGCTCACCAGCTTAAAAATGGCAGTGCGTGAATGCAGCTTATTTATTATATAAGCAAATGTGAGTTTAAAAGTGTAGTTGC
>NC_090877.1:8002066-8004566 GCF_036669935.1 Montipora foliosa | reverse complement strand
TCCCTGCAGGTGAAAACTCAAATGTGTCCTGTAGGCTTAAACAGCAAAATCCCGGATTGTCTGAGGTTTTCTGGGCATGTGAAAAGACTAGGTTTTTAATAAAAGTGGTACAATCAATAAACCGCCAAAAAGGTGGGGGGGGGGGGGAGGGTGGGGAGGGGAGGAGAGAAAGGAGAAGAATAATTGCATGTCCCTGAAATAAACTTTTTAAGGAGATGAGGATCGATCCAGTTGATTAAAAGAAACTTTGTAAATAAATTAACATAAAGGACACCGTAAAATAGGTCAAATGCATATGCAAGTAGGTTAAACTTACTGATCTAAACGCTGGGTCATCCATTTCCATTGCTCAGATTTACCGCCAATTGCAAATCCCAAGATTCCCTTTGGTCGATCATCCGGGGCTTTCGTTTCTGGTGACTGTCATTTTTTCATCCGGGTCCTCCCGAATTTTGTCGGCCATTGTGATTTTTAACCTCACCACGTTGTGGCTTGTGGCTTGAAGGAAATAAGTTTTGCCAGTTGTACAGTGTAGGTCTCTGTCAACATGGGACGAAAGAAGAAGAAGGCTACAAAGCCCTGGTGTTGGTATCCTTTTTAACTTATCAGCAACCAACAGGTTTTCCAGGATAAATGGTATTATTAAATTGGTGGACATTTCTATGCTCTGCCGCGTGGCGATAGAAATCTTAGTCAAGACCGATCGTTTTGGGTTTTACACTGCCTTTTATTCGACGTTTTAGTCCAAAAAATGCTCAGGCAATGTGTGTACGTTATTGCATCATGACGGTAAAAGTCGAGCTCTAAGGTTTGGCGGGCTCTTTTGCAATGCTGGTTTTGAGATTAATCAATTTGAAGCTTGTGTATAATATTGGTATTAATAGATGAATCCGTATTTTTGCGTCAAGTTTTTACAGTGCAAATGAAAGTCAGAAATTTTGAGGCAATGAAAGGCTATACCAGGCGTACGTAAAGAGAGAAACACACAAAGTGTATTTTTACCTTTAGACACACTCATCCTCATCTGTGTTTGTTTCTTCATGTACTTCTGGGCCCGGTTGTTCGAAAGCCGATTAACTTAATCCAGGATTAGCGTAAACTTTTGTTTCATGTTTTCAACTTTTTGGTGTAAGTTTCTTTTGCTTATTTTCGTTTTTCAAGATCGACATCTACTAATGTAAATTTTATCCGCATATCAGCATTGAACAGCATTTGGGAGTAGAGAAATAAACTCCTTGGTTAATTTTTAATCTGGGATTAGCGTTAAGCGGCTTTTGAACAACCGGGCCCTGTGGTATAGCCTTTCATTGCCTCAAAATTTCTGACTTTCATTTGTTGTAAGTCCCATTTGGGGTGATAGAGACGAAGATACACACTCAAGTGAAGAAAAAATTGGGCCCTTGGGAGCCCCATGCCGCTAACTACAAATCACATCATTAATCTGCCACGCTACCAGGTGGTGGCTATGATGGTGGGGGCTTAGCATGCCCGACTAGTAACTAGGGAGACATGACTGATGAGTTTGAGTCCTGCTTAGGGCAAAAACCAATTTTTCAGATGAGTGTGTCCAAAGGTAAAAATACACTGTGTGTGTTTCTCTCTTCATGTACATTTTTACAGTGTATAATTTAAGTAAGTTTTATCATGTTCAAGTGATGTACTTACTACTGATGCAAGTTTCTTCCATGTTAACACTGTTGCAATATGGTGAAATCAGACTTGAAAGTCTTTGACTACAATGAAGGTATTGTAACCGTGACTTTGACGAGGAGAAAATATTGATTCAGCACCAAAAGGCAAAGCATTTCAAGTGTCCAATATGCCACAAGAAATTGTACACTGGTCCAGGTCTAGCCATTCACTGCATGCAAGTACACAAGGAAACGATAAGCACAATTCCCAACTCAATACCAAACAGAGGTGATCCAGAGATTGAAATCTATGGCATGGAAGGTATTCCTGAAAAGGACATGAAAGAACGCCAGCAGAGAGGCAATAATGCTGCTGAAGGTAAGCAGAGCTACAGAAGACTGTAATGTAGTGGAAATGAAGCATGTAGATGAGCGATGATTTTCGGTTCGCGGAATTCAATTCCGGCTAGACCAACACTCAGGGTCTTTAAATAACTGAGGAGGAAAGTGCTGCCAGTTGTAACTACATCTGCAAATGGTTAGACTTATCAAGTCTTCTCGGATAAGGATGATAAGCCAGAGGTCCTGTCTCACAACCCTTCAATGTTCATAATCCTGGTGGACGTAAAAGAACCGGCACACTTGTGGCAAAGAGTAGGGCATGTAGGTCCCGGTGTTGTGGTCTGTCTTCTTGGGATATCATGGTTGGGAGGGTAAAAAAGGGCGCACTTAATTTGGAGCCCCGCTCTGTTGACTACTGCTTCTGTGATGTTATGCTTATCCTCTAAAGCCATTTATCCTGGAGCAACAAACAGGTTAGTTTGAGGTTTACATGTTCGGTTTTCTGAGAACTTTTTGTGAAACTCAGG
>NC_090877.1:7986106-7995621 GCF_036669935.1 Montipora foliosa | reverse complement strand
ATAGATGATATAGCAAATCACTTCGCTGTCTTAACAGAGGCCAGAGAAAAAGGAGGAAGCCCATTTACATTTAATAAGGACGCCACCCCAACCCCCCTCCCCCGCCACATAGCGCTTTTATGAGATCGCGCTGGCATAATTTGAGGAAACTAGCATAGTTTTCGCTGATATTTACAGAGTAGCACTGCTAGCATGATCGTTGTATATTGATAAGCCTGAGAACCATTTTTGTCCAATGGCTTGCGTATACAAGAGAGAGAGAGGGAGGCCTACCTAGAAGGCTGGCACTGTGGGCACGAGTTGACGAGACCGGGAAGTGGCCATATCGTGTTGGTCACAGTACCTCTTCATTTGCCAAATGGCGTCAGCGCCACGCCGCCGACGTAACGTGCATAGCGTTCTTTTGTTAGAAAAAAACAACAACAACAACAACAACAAAAACAACAACAAGTCTACCACGCAACACATGTAGACCAGACACCGTTCCCTTGAGACAAATAAAAGCAAAATACAATGGAAGAGGAGCTGTGATGAAACCAAAAGGGCTTCGCCTACATTAATACGTCAGTACGTACAAGCTACATAATTACGTACAGGACGCAGGCGCATTTATAAAGATATGTTTTAAAAAAAAGGAAAACAAAAGGTAAAAACTCAGTTTAGGGTCCCCCGTGCTACTTTCGATCCAGAGAGGAAGAGAATTAATCGGCCCCTGAAGCATTTGTGACTAAACCCTTGCCCTACTCGTAGCTGCTCTATTAACAAGTATATATAACTAGACGCTCCATGGGAGTACACTGGGTTTGCCTGAGGATACGTGAAGGGGGGGACCCCCTATACTCGCTGACTTGGGTGGTATTTAACTGCAAGCGTTCCTGGCAATTTTTTTCAAGTCAGGGGTCATTAAGACCCATTTTATAATGATAAATAATATAATAATAATAATACATAATTAATACTCAATAATAATAATTAATAATAATAATTAACTGTCGTGGACTAATCGCCGTGCAAAGTACAGCAACGACGCAGTCGTCAACAAGGTTGAACCGAAAGCAGAGTATGATAGTTGGCGCCTCTGGTAGCCGCTATACGGTCCATGTAGTGACCTTGTGAGCACAGCTTACAGCCAGCTGGAAATCAAGCGGTATGTTGGTTTTTGCTGTGCTGCGTGGGGTCGCCCAGAAGTCATGCCAGCAGAGGTCCCTTTTAGGCTCATAGGTTCATTACGGACGAACAACAAATCATTTTGTGAGGTGAAATACAACTGGCTACCAGCCTAATCATTTGTTAGAAAGCAAAAAAACCCTGTCAATCTTTAGAAAAAAATAGGCACCGTATCGGCGTTACGTGTGGTAGTGGCAGTAACACAGCGCTTTATTCCATATTGTCAACTGTCTTCCAGGAGATTCAAGTTGTCTTTGCGTAATGATGTAGCTCTACTAGCGGTTTTGCACGGCAGCCATGTTGCATGGCAGAAGCAATGAAAATGTTTTGCATAACAAAGAACATTGTTTACCATAGGAAAAAGAGATCTATTGCTCCTACCATGCAACATGCTGTCTGCATGTTTGCAAAACCTCTAAAGTGTTAACGATGTTGTGTTGGTTATTGTATATCATTTTGTTAGTGCCATGGTAGAGGTCTTAGGTAAATAGCTCCCTGAGGAAGACATGTGGTTACTAGTCAAAGTAATAAACCCAGAAAGATTGAAGAAAATAAAAGGGAATCGAAAACCATTGGCTTCTAGGCGGACATGCTGATCTTTTCAAGTTCCCTCACAACTTCTTTACACCACAAGTTAAAGCGTGCACTCTGAGCGTCCGACAGCTAATACTAAATTTCACTGAAGTTCCTCCCTGTCCAACGAGGTAGTATCTGGATGGGTGACCTAAAAAAAATATATACCACTTTGTAACAGAAGCATAGGACCGAAAATTCTATTTTAACGCTCAAAAATGCGAACTAAGTAAGGTACAGATTTTGTTAGCTTGCTTTATGCAAAACTATTATTGATGCAAAATTAAATAAATATTGATTACACAGTTTTAGGAAGAGCAGAGGGAAGTTTTCAGGACGGTCGATCGATAATAAAATATTTTTGCCATCAGCAACAAAATTTACGACATGAAAACAACATTAATTTTGAACCGCAAAATATAAAGTTACCATCAGCGAAAAACATTTTGGGAGATTTTTGCTAAGTCGAATTTGTTATTGTACTTTTGGCTGCACAAGTAAATCGCAAAAGCGAAAGTGACATCGAATTCAGCGGGCACAGTGATCAAGTTACCGCTTCTTGTTTATTCACGAAACAGTATAGCATCTGTGTCAAATGATGGCAAGATACCGGGTTTTTGTTTTGTTAGTTTTTCTTTTTCTTTCAAGTGTTATAAAGTTTGACAAGAAATGTGCAAATTCAACACAAAGATCACAATCTCCCAACTCTGAGGTTGACCATTGTTCTACAAAGTCAACAATTTACTCTCCAAGACGAGGTTATTTATCACCAGGTAATTCCATCGTTTTGGAAATAGCAGCTACTTTATTATTTATCAGGTCACAATTTTTTGCCTGATTTTAGGGCTCATTTTGTTGAAAACTCAAGCACGCCTCCAACAGACCTGTTATTTTTGTGAGCTCTTCCTATTTCAGTTGCGTGCATGCAAAACAAGACACACAATCCGTGTCACAAAGCATATGCTATTAAATAAATTTCTGACAATTCACATCAAAGCTTTTTCGAAAGAACCTTGACCGTAAATAAATGAAGCACAAAAGTGATAACAAGCTTTCATTCAAATAATTCTTCACTGTCACTTTCCAATTTTTTTTACCTTTGTAAAGTTGAGTACAAAATATATGTAAATTCCAAGACAACTTAGATGCAACTTCAGTAAACACTGTGATGCATTCTAGGTGTTCGATTCCTTTCAATGTTTGTTAAATCCATAAAAGATTTGCCATTTGATTTCAGTGCTTTAATAATACCAAGTTAGTAAAATATTAGAAACAAAGCTCACTTGATATCCAACGGCACAAAATGAAATTGCTGTCCAAGACCATTACTCGTTGCTTTTAAGATTCCAGATATTTATTTTTTCACCGCCTGTCTTGTTCATACAATTGACGTTTCATTCTTGAGCTCCATGAGGGTATAATATTTTGTTTAAAGATCCCCTAAAACGCCATTCGCGTTACAATGACTTTCAACGCCACTGAATTAGTGAAATTTCCATTGTTACCGGAAGACTGTGAAGAGCTGAGTACAAATACATACAAATAGCCAGACAACAGAGATCACAGATCCACTTTATGGATGAACCCATACTGAGTTACCAGATAACTTTTCATTTGGTTTCAGTGTTGTACATAACAGCACACTGTCTTTGTTGAACCAATACTGAGTTACCAGATAACTTTTCATTTGGTTTCAGTGTTGTACATAACAGCACACTTAGCAAAATATTAGAAATAAAGCTCAATTTGATTTTGGCTCGACAGGCGAAAGATTGTTGTCGAAGTCCATTACTCGTCCATTACCGCCTGTCTTGTTTATCCAATTGATGTTCCATTCTTGAGCTCCATAAGGGTATATTTTGTTTAAAGATGCACTAAAACGCCATTCGCATTACAATGCCTTTCGACGCCATTGCAGGTTAATTAAATGTTCTCCTGTGTGCACCAGAGAAATCTACGCATTACCACCAGCCCTTCAAACCTAACAAAATACGCACAGATGACTCTATGCACAAAGGCACCACTTAGCAGGGGAGTGATAGGCAAGACTTTACCGACACGGAAAAAAACAAGTAAAAAAAAGAAAAAAAAAAAAACCGGAGAATAATTACACATTTTCCGACTGGGATTGCCATACTGGCAATCCAGTAAAAAACAGTCCCTGCATCATTGGATCTCAACGCTGAACCGATCACTGTCGCTGATTTAGCCACAAGTCTACCTGGGACACTTTTCCAGCTCACAGCAGAGTGCGGTTTACGAATCGCGGTGGAGCTTTGATGCACACTGTTTCGACGATTGAAAATGCCAACTGCATCTTATCTTAACAATAACAACTTCACAAGAGCGCTGATTCAAATTGGGGGACACTAACGAAATTAATTCGAATCAAATAAATTGAAATCAAATATTGGTTTTTGTGGAGAGGGGAAAACGGACTACCCAGAGAAAAACCTCTTGGAGCAGAGAAGAGAATCAACAAACTCAAACTAGATATGACGCCGAGTCCGAGAATCAAACCCGGGCCAGTGATTGGTGGGAGGCGAGTGATCTCATCGATCACCACTGCGCCATCCCTGCACCCCAAGACCTTTTTAAAACCTCATCTCTGACACGAAATTCTGTCACAAATCTAAAAACGTAAGAGTGAACAAGTTTATTGAACTACTGCCAAATACTGAGACTTTAGAATAGTTATTTTTGTAGAACTGTTAGGACTGGAATGCATTGCAAGGCGAAATTGTTAATATTTCATCTGCAGACCAATTTAAAAAAAGTCTTATTTGAGCATTTTAGCCAAAAAACATAGGTATAACATACCTGAGAGAAAAGAGAAATATACCATAAGTAGTGATCAATAATTATTGGAACAGTTATGTGAAATCAATATTAAATTACATAATATTAACAAAAAATAAAGCAAATAAAAATATTGTGACACCTTATTTCTGCACGTTATCATCTCACTTTTCCTATTAAATTACGTTATTTAGAATCAGGGTTTATCAAGGGGAAGGGGATGATGCAGTGGTGAGAGCACTGGCCACGCGGTAGGTTCTTTTACAGGTCACAGGTCACCGTTCTAACAATGATAAAACAACCCTAACCCTTTTCAATGGTAACCCAGGGGGCGTGGAGACTGGGAGGGGCTAAGGGGGGCTATAGCCCCCACTTTTTTCCCCTCACCTCTCCCCCACACACTTCTATGATCAATACCAAAACCTAAGGGTATTCCCCTCCCCTCATCTCAAAGCTCTAGGGAATAAGGATTTGTACAAGTTTATTCCCCAGAGCCTTGAGATGATGCCTTTTGTTTAGGACTGAATTTTAATATATCGAAAGTGGTGGTTATTTCAACACATCCTTGTCAGACGATCCAAGGGCTACCAGCCCACACTCAACCACCCAAGAATGGAGAAGACAGGTTCAGTACGGCCCATCCCCACTTTCCCCCCTCCCCATTCAACACACTTATCCCACCCTCATCAAAATTCAGTGATTTTAGGCACCATAAACTTTTCCTCTATGATATCACTAGTCATAATGATTTACTTGGTTTCAATACATCATCTACTTTTTCTAAAAATATAATATTCTTAAAATTAAGCAAAGCAAGAATTTGGTCTCCTTTCCATCTCGTGTGATAAAGGAGGAAAGAGAGAGCCTGGGTTACAGCTTGATCACATCTTCTAACTTAGAGCTGCTTGACCACCATAGCTGCTGAGGGTTGGACACAAAGGCCAACTGGCTTATCCTGTCTTGGCAGCTTAGAGGGCTTAGATGAAGGCACGGATTGCATAAAATGTGGCAGGAACAAAGAAAAATGGCAAAATGGCCAAGAGCGATGGGACATTAAATTTTAATGTTCTTGGGACAAGTTAAACGCCTTCTGTGAAGAGAGGGAAAGTTTGTTTTCATCTATGATGGTTGGGCAAGCATTATGGTAGCAACAACAACTGAAAAACTAGTTAGTTCTTAAAGCGGTGAGAACAGAAAGACATCAAGCTTCCCACAGAAAAACCATTTATTAATAAGTAACAAAGAAGCTAAAAAGGGAAAATAGCTAAAATAGGAAATTCCACTAAAAACACTTAAAAGTAGTTGAAAGTAGCAACCCCTTCAATAATGTCACTTGGATAATAAAATCTATTGTCTTTAATGTAACATTTAATGTAATGGAGTGGGTAAACACAAATACACCTTACTTGAGGATCGATTGATTAACAAAACTACAGCGAAATATCAAACAATATTGTCTCCTGAAAAACAGCAACTGGAATGTGGAAAAAACTCCAATACGGTACTGTAAGGTATACGGCAAATATTGTATCAGAGGGTCACAGGTTCAAACCCCATTGAAGTCCTGAATTTTTCAGGCTTCTCTACGCAATTGCTAAAATTGTGTTCATAATTGCGAGGATCATAGCTTTACTCTGTTTCATATATCATTTCATCATAGTATATTTTCTATTGTAATAATAATCATTATTATGTTTTTTTTTTGTTTTAGGCAAGAGTACAATAAATTGTTGTAGTTGCACTAATTATTATCATTAGGAACAAATAAAACCTAAGCCATCAACCTGATATTTTGAAATTAGCCAAGTTATTTACCACTTGCAAAATGGCTTGATATAAACTATGTACATATTAGTTCAAATAACAGCAATTTGGTGGACATAACCCAGAGTGTATTGCACATGTAGAAAAAATATGAGAACATACAGAAAGACATCTGGGCCCTGGTATATCATGAGCTGAAATTACAAGTCATTTTAATTTTGTAAACCACAAGTTATTTTCTAAAGTTGCAAGTCAAGGTTTGTCTCATTTACATTCTGTTGAAAACTTGTTTCTTCCTTCATTGCCCATTAATCTGATTAAAAGTCAAGAAGCTGTGAAATAATAAAACAGAAATATGGATTAGTATTAATATGAACATCAGTAATGAAAAACACCATGACTACAGTAATATCCCAATGCAGTTTTTGTTTATTTTGCGTGAACTAAAACTATTGCTTACCAACTGTGGCAGTATTTTTTCAAGATGTTCTGTTTCCACAGATGGTGAAGATTCAACCTTTTGGAAAATACAATGCATTATGTCATTGAACATTATACAAGACAAAATTAAGTGAACTTTTCTTGTAACGAACACTCAGTAACACAAATTCCTTTTAAAGTGTTGAAAACAGTAGCAAAACAAATACTTTGCCATCGATTTATGCCAGAGGCAGAGTGCAATATGCATGTAGATCTGTATACACTGCATTATATCTCACCAATTTAGATACTACTGGTAACATCTTTTTAAAGGTCTGCATCATTTTCCATATCAAGCAAAAGCTGGCTTCAACACATTGTTATTATTATTATTATTATTATTATTATTATTATTATTATTAGTAGTAGTAGTAGTAGTAGTAGTAGCATTAATTTAACTTAAAAAATGATGTAGTCTTGTCAGTCACTTTGGTCCTGTTGTAACATCAATCATCAAAATTAGTAATGTTTCTGTAATTACCCAGCCTTCATTTAAGAAAGGATTGGTTTCCATGTGACACAATGACAGACACTCTGTTAAAGTGCCCCTGTGATAAAAGAAATCCCTTTCTTTTTTCCTTCATATTTTGAAAGTGTGCTTGCTTAACACCTGACTGGCAAAATTTTGAGCTTTGACTTTTATCCAAAGGCCATTTACTTTGAGCGTAAGTTTTGGATTTCACAGTCCGCCATTACTCACATTCAAAACTGACCGATTGGACCTCAGAGGGTTGGCTCCACGGAAAAGTGACGTCAAAGGCTCACTACCTTAAAAATGGCAGTGCGTGAATGCAGCTTATTTATTATATAAGCAAATGTGAGTTTAAAAGTCTGAAAACCCAAAATTCTCAAGCTGCATATTAATTCTGTGGCATACACACCCATTGCATTCTTAAACTAATGAGCCTTTGACATCATTTCCTCCTCGATCCAGCTCTCTCAAGAACTTTGAAGTTAGTAATGGCAAATCATTAAATAGGAAAATTCCAGTAGAAATAAACACGTGTCTCTTTGAAATCAAGTCTTAACACTTTGGTTGCTGAGTGTTTAGTTACCATAATTTTGAAATACAAAGAAAAATAAAAATTGATTTTTTGGTCACAGGGGCACAGTCTTTAAAACAGAGAAGAATAGACAATATTCGTATTCTCGGTATTGGACTGGAACTAGCTTGCAATGGAGGCTAATGCGGGGGAATATATTAGAAAGTATTTGCATTTGAAAAGATTCCCCCGCATTAGCCTCCATTGCAAGCTAGTTCCAGTCCAATACCGAGAATACGAATATGGTCTACTGAATTCCCAAAACCCTCTCCTCTGGGAGTTCTCAGATGGACAGCATCTGAAGGTGTCTGAAAGTCTGATCTTGAGGTGCATAACATTTCTGTGGACACCTGGAAAAGACAAGACTAATTCTGATCTGGGGGGCCAGTTAACATGCTAGCCATGATGACTGTGTGAAGCATTTCAATTACTGCCTAGTGATGTTTCACCGAATTACAGGAGCCTTAAGAAGCCTGATAGATGGGGTCCCAACTTTTACCACTAGCTGCAGAGATGTTTCTCTTTTCAGACTATGAATATCACTGACTTGGGTTGGTCAGCCAACAAAAGGCTATCATGTAACAGCAACTAATCTGAGAGGAGATATGCCAAATATGACGGCTCAGTCCATCATCAATAACAGTAGCAAGGATAACAGAAAAAGATCTTTTTTTACCAGAGTCATTACAATGTTATTATGTTTCAGGCTATGCTTTTAAGAAGTATTGTTTTCTGGGGTTTTAAACATTTAACCCTTTTGGTTGGGTTTAATGTTATGTTTCAAGTAGCTGCCATGGTTATTAGAAATGCAGGGAGGTTTGCATCAAAACTCTTAGCCTTGTTTTCATTCAGAGGCAAGGGTACTAAACACACCAATGTACAGCAGACAATAATATTTACTGAAGAAAGAGGAGCCTCTGTGCTTTAAGCACACAAGGTTCATAGTGATCCTCTGGTTTCACATATTATTTTGTCTTCAGTGATTCTGAAATCAGCCCTGCCATGATTTGTAACTGGCCAACTTGCTGCTTAATTCTGGTTGGGTAACTAATAAAAGCTGCAAGCCTTAATACTCTCAAGTACAAATAGTTTCAGCTATACTCTTATTTGGGCAGATACCTTGGCTTGCTGAGCTGCCCTTGCAGCACCCTCTAAATAAAGAAGAAATTGAAAACAAATTTGGTTTCATTGTTTAACAAAGCAAAAGAAGTCAGGCAACTCTGGCAAAATGTTTTTCAAAGACAATACCCGCTATAAAAATTTTCAAGAGCTCCGCCATCAACTTCAATGCATCACCACTGCCTGTTAATCAAACATAACAAAAGAACCGCTGACTACAATACATGCTTAGATTGCTATTCTGTTGAAAACATTAGCAAATTTTGCTATTTCTTGTAATTATCTCAACTGCTTCAAATGGTTGGATAAAATAAATCCCCTCTATCCCATATATATATTAGCTCTGGACTGTTAGCCAACCCTCCCCCTCCCCAAAAAAATGTTAAATTACATTCAAATAATAATAAATATTATTACTGCTTTTAGCCATGGACTCTGTCTCACAATATTTCGGATTTATTTATCCATTTTCACCACAACTGTGGTGGGGGTCGCACAACAGAGCGGGGCTCCAAATTAAGTGCGCCCTTTTTACCCTCCCAACCATGATATACCAAAGAAGACAGACCA
>NC_090877.1:7971106-7983606 GCF_036669935.1 Montipora foliosa | reverse complement strand
CGATAAGCACAATTCCCAACTCAATACCAAACAGAGGTGATCCAGAGATTGAAATCTATGGCATGGAAGGTATTCCTGAAAAGGACATGAAAGAACGCCAGCAGAGAGGCAATAATGCTGCTGAAGGTAAGCAGAGCTACAGAAGACTGTAATGTAGTGGAAATGAAGCATGTAGATGAGCGATGATTTTCGGTTCGCGAATTCAATTCCGGCTAGACCAACACTCAGGGTCTTTAAATAACTGAGGAGAAAGTGCTGCCGTTGTAACTACATCTGCAAATGGTTAGACTTATCAAGTCTTCTCGGATAAGGATGATAAGCCAGAGGTCCTGTCTCACAACCCTTCAATGTTCATAATCCTGGTGGACGTAAAAGAACCGGCACACTTGTGGCAAAGAGTAGGGCATGTAGGTCCCGGTGTTGTGGTCTGTCTTCTTTGGTATATCATGGTTGGGAGGGTAAAAAGGGCGCACTTAATTTGGAGCCCCGCTCTGTTGACTCCTGCTTCTGTGATGTTATGCTTATCCTCTAAAGCCATTTATCCTTGAGCAACAAAACAGGTTAGTTTGAGGTTTACATGTTCGATTTTCTGAGAACTTTTTGTGAAACTCAGGGACAAAATGCCCGCATATACAACAACTGCTGAACCACAAAACTATTAAGCACTAGAGGCTCTGATTTTTTTGTGTATCCACATTTCCAGAAATTGAGGAAGATGAACATTTAACCAAGAAGTTAAGGAATTGCTTTTTTTTAAAGGAGCGAATATACAATATGTTAATTCACACCTTTAAACATTCAAAGTGACTTCCCATAGGGCGAAACTGTTCACGTGAATTAACATAAGGCTTTTTTTTTGCCATCAAAAATGGGAGGTGCTTAAAAAAAAATCTTGTGAGGCAGCAACAACGAGCTACGGACGACATGGTTTGATGTAAAAAAATTCAACCTGTGAAAGTGCATGGCACGCAAACAGTTTAAAGAGATTACTTTCTCAAAAACACTTTGTGCTGCGTGTTGAAGTGAAACAGTTAACATAGTCATTCCTTTCAGTCAATGTTGGGGAGAAAGGTGAGGTAAATTAAAGAATGCTTCTAACAATACTAATGTCAACCATTGTTTTCTTGCTCACATTACCCCAGTTAATTCGACCGCGGCATTCGGCTGCTTTTGTCTTGGCCTTGGTTGCAATTTTTGTCCAACCTAGGTAATTTCATGGTAAACACTGTTGGCAAAGATGAGGTATTACCGCGTGCAAAGGCAATAATAGTTTCAAGCAGTACTGTACATGTAATGAAATGTAATGAAATCTTTTTGGCCTTGAAAATGGGGGGTCGACCTATACACAAGTTGGACTTACATGCAAGCAAATACAGTATGGTAACTTCTGTTGTTGTTTTGCAGACACTGAACCTGAAAAGAAAAAGGCAAAACCTGATGACCAGCCACAGGCATCAGCAGCTGCAGTAGTGATGCCTGCTATGCCGGGTGCAGTTCCTATGATGCCAATGATGCATGTTCCTGGAATGCCAGTTCCCCCTGTCTTTCCACAAGTCCCATTTGCCCAGCCCATTCCAGGTGAATTAATTTTTTCCTCACCTTTGTTTTCAGTACAGGTTGCAAGTCAGGCTGATTGTTGGATTTGCTAGAGCAAGGAATTAGTCTGCTTATAGTGTAATATGGTAAACCGGATGGGAATCCTGATTCCTTTAAATGGGGGTGCTCAAATAATTATTGCTGACCACTTTAGTTCAAATGGCATTGTGTTGCCGTGTACATTGTACCAAAACAATCAAAACTGGATCGAGAGTTTGCTGATTGATTGTCACAGCATAGATGTTAAGGTGGGAATATTCTTATCACATTCACCCTTCCCTCTTATGGGTGACTGACTTGTGTATGTTGTAAATTTTATGCAGTCTTACATCAGGTAATTTTTGTCTTCATTGGCTGTGGATTCAGGGGTGAAAGGATTATTGTTTTAGAAAGTTCTTCAGCTTCATGCTTGTTTCCACAATACAAATACATTTTAAGTCAAATACACAGCAAGTTTTTGTCAGGCTTGCATCTCAGCACTTTTAGCAAAAAAAAAAACTGCAGTAACATTTAAAAAAAAAATCACATTCTTCATTGAAAGTGCTTTAGTTCCTTAAATTCCATTCTCAAACAAATAAATCTGTTAGCACCCATACTTCGTATAACAGATTTCCTCACTACATTGAGACAGGTGATCCTGAAGACAAAGCTGACTTCTAAAACCAAGTGTGAGTTTGACTGTATCACCAGTGTACCTTCTGTGATATTTTAGTTTCTGTCTTTTGTGAAAATCTTCATTTCTGGGGATTTGTTCATTCCCTCTTTACAGTTTTCATTAACAATATCTACCAGTAGGAAAGGAAATTAAAATAACAATGTGCATAGTCTAAATGTAACAAGGATTGAACATAGCAATTCTGTGCTCTGTTACCCTAAGTATGGTTTGCACAGCTAAAAACGAAGGCCAGTTCTCAATTTTTTTTTTAATTCTTGACTTAAAGCAATATTTACTGTATGTTCTCATCACATTTCCTTAGTAGTTGGTTGCATCAGATGCTATTTCTGAGGTGTCTGCATACAGGTGCAGTGCACTGTTTCTCTTAAAGGGTACTGTATGTACCTTGATTTCTGTATTGCATGCAGTAAATGCAAAGGAACAGATTCCTGGTGGTGATGGCTCGCTCACTGCTGTGTGTGCTTCTAATTATTTCTCTCAGGCTGCTCTGTACATGTAAACACAAATCATCAGTGAAATGTATTACTTTTATTTATCTTGAAAGGTACTCCTCACATGCCACACATGCCAATGCCAGGACAAATGCCAGTTCCTATGGGAATTCATGCCCCAGGGTAGGTTTCTGTTGGCTAGATTGAATGTTTTCTTAGCGATGTTACAATTGTGTATGTACATGAATTCACCAATACTCGGCCTCTGCTGTTGTTTTGTGGCAGAAACATATCAGGAACAAAACAGATACAAATTGAGATTATTCAAGCAATTGCTTGGTATTTCAAATCTACATGTGCATGTAGCTTGTTTCACACTTAAAACCTCCGCTAAAACAACAAAAGAACTTTAAACCACAGAACATACATTGTAATGTTAACAATTAAAATTGTTCAAACTTTTTCCAATGAAAGCGTTTGTATCTGAAAAAAAAAAAAAAAGAATTTCAAAAACGCTGCTTTGTGGCTTTCAAATTTCCAGGGCGTCGCCATCTTGGATAATTGTGACGTGTCATGGTTGCCCTGTTGTTCTGAGACAAAGAGCGTTTGTTCTGGAACAATAGGGCAACCATGATCATATGTCACAATTAAACTCATTGCCAATAGATGAGCTTGGGGAAGGTGCCTATGAAAGCAGGTGGTGGTGCCAAGTAAAATACGAGTTATGAGCAGAGCGTGCAGGTATCCATGGCAACTAAGAGAGTGGCAACCACCACCAGGCATTGTCACACTGACAAAGTCAGTGGAGATACTTACCAACCTCACTACTCACCAAGCCACCCAAGTGGGAGGGAAGGGAGGGGCAAACTGCCGCACAAAGCACAATTCGGAACATGAAAGAACTGCACAACCTCACACAGCGAGTACGTGTTATCTGATGCTGGGCGAAAACCCCGTATGTCAAATATACATGCATCATTCGTGATCACCGCTGACCAGCATTGGCTCGATTTTAAGTTAGCTTAAATTACATTTAGCCACATTAATTCAAGATGCCGGCGCCTGGGAAATTTGATAACCAAAACAAGCGTTTTTTAAATTCTTTTTCGAATATAAACGCTTCTGTTTTAAGAAGTTTGGACAATTTTAACGGTAAACATTATGTTCTGTGGTTTAAAGTTATTTTGTTGTTTTAGTGGAGATTCCCTTTAACCCATGGACTAATTCGCGTGCGCTGTTGTTTGTGTGCAAGATAACTTGGAAAATATTCAAGGTTTTGCATTGGAAAGCGAGTGTTAAAAATAAACCATATGCGCAGTAAATGTACACAAGATACTGAGTTCTAGAATTAAGTTCACCTTGAAGAAAAAACAGTGAACTTCCAGATGATGTAAAAATATTGCTAAAAAGTGATTCAAAACACATCCTAGGTAAGGCTCAGCTGAAAATGTAAAGGTAGAATTTTCGAAGCAGCGCGCGTTGAGCAATCAAGAAAGTTTTTGATCCCTAACTGAACAAAGCGCTTGAAAAATATATATTATAACTCAAAATATGCCTTGTGCAATTTACAGTTAAGTCTAACCACTCAATGGATAAAAATTGTTTGAAATTTATTCCAATTGCTTTGTTTTCTTGCAGGTATAAGTGCAAAAATTGTGCACAAACGCCACTGCCGAAACAAAATTTTATCACGAGCTTTCTGCTTGTCGAAATACACAAAACCACAAGATTAATTTAATTAGTTAATTGATCACTATCATGTTTCATGAGAGAATAAACAAGGTCAAATTGTGTACAAAAAGTGCTCTTTCGAAAACTTTCACTGAAAGATAACTTACACAACACAAGAAAAACAATAGAGAAAATTGCTGGAGGTATTCTCGCATTTTCAGAATATAAACGAACGATCGGATTGATTTCTTTGTTGAAGATACTGATCTTCCGAGGTATGCCGAAGGCGAAAATTCCTTCGATTACCAATTTATTTTAGGGAAAAAAACTTATTTGAAAAAAATCCAGCGGTTGAATGATCAATATGGACAATTTTAACGGTAAACATTATGTTCTGTGGTTTAAAAACCATAGGACCTGATAAATGATAAATTAACTCTTTGCTTATCTGTTTATAAATTGTTTTTTTAGCATGCCAGAACCGCGCCCTGGTTTTCCACCAATCAGCATGCCACCATCTAGCACAGCTACAGTGACCACTCCACAACAAAAAGGTCCAGTTATTGGGCCACAGGTACCGAAACCCCTCTTCCCTGCAGCACAGGTAAGCTTGATTACTTTAGTTTGATAGGGATTTGCTTTCCTGCTTTTTTCCCAATTAACAGTAAGTACATCAACAATAACCTGTGGTGCATTGTACTACTTAGTATCCAATGCTTCATTTGTGGCACATTCTTTTCTCTGTTGGGGTTGTCAAAAGGAATTTAAGTAGAAGGAGAATTTAAGAAAGTACATATTGATGGCAATGGGGTATGGATTTTTGCTCCACTCCTCTACAATTTTCTCATTTTGTGGTGAACTTTAGCCGTCCAAACTGTTAAAATAGACAGCAATATTGCCGATCAGTTTTCATGTGTAGTAGCACCCCTTTCTATTAACATTATTCCTCATCCTAGCAAAGTTTCTGGACAATTATACTTTGAATCTCTGCACAAAATGTTCAATAAGGCTTCTCTTTTGCAACATACATCTCTTATTCTCTGAATTTTGAAAGTCACTGCAATGTTATTGTTCTTTTGGTTCAGAATGTAAATGGAGGTGCAAAATCCAGTGCATCCTCAGGCCCTGTGGGTGCTGACTTCAAACCACTTCTAAGTTCAGTACCAGCCACAAGCTATCAGAGTGCACCAGTTCATTCATCAGGTTTGTAGCTTGCTCACATTCCATTATCTGTTTCAAGGACCTCTTGTAAGCTGTTTTAAGGGTGTGAAGTTACCATTTTTCCTTTTTGAGTCCTTCCTGTTAAGACACCCTTCTATTTTTGTCATTGACTGTTGCAAACTGCAGTATTTAGTGGTGGTAAAACAACCATTCTAATGCCTACATGTGTACAGTATGTACTTGAACTAGTAGATTTCCCCACAGCTTTCTCTGCTTGTCAAACCATAAACTGTAGCCATGTCCCTCAATATCAGTGTACCTTAAAAGTTTCAGAGTCTCAAAAGGCTGCTGTTTTTGTTGAGGGCCTTGTTTGATATCCTATTTCCTTCCTTTTGTCCTGTGGTAAGAATTGATGATAATTTCATTTAAGGGAAAGGAAAACTGAAGGTTGCAGCTAAAAGTTGATGCTTTCTTAAAACTTAGCAACAGTAAATGTAGTTTAGTTCATATGTTGCTTTTAGGTAAACCAACTGTACCACCTCCAACATCAGCTCCCATTGTAACCAAGCCAGCCATGATTGTTGCACCAGGAGCAACAAGTCGTTTAATTCATCCTGACGAAGACATCTCTCTGGTGTGTATTCATCTTCATGTGTGCCTTCTCCTATAAAGATCCTTTCAGCTGACCATGTGAAAGTAAATACAAGTGTAGTTAATTGGCATGACACTTTCATTAACAGGAAGAACGACGTGCATCACTGTCCAAATATGCACCCAAGACACCCAGTTTGCCTTCGTCCAACCCACCAACTATGGCTGGTGGTCCACCAATGCAGATGCAAGCTCCTGGGAGCCATCCTGGAAGCCAACCTGGAAGTCACCCTGGGAGCCACCCTGGGAGCCACCCTCCCCTTGGCCCCATGCCTCTAATGGCCAACCTGCAACAACCTCCAGTTCCCATGTCTTCAGCACCCACAGGGCACCCACCAGGAGGGCCTTTCCCACCAGGGCCTATGCCTGGAGGCCCTGTGCCACCTGGGATGAGACCTCCTGGATTTCCACACCAAATGCCTGGACCTCCACCACATCAACATGGTATTCCTCCAGGAATGCCACCAAGGCCTGGAATGATGAACAGCTATCAAGGCCAGTCACTCATAGGACCACCTCCACAGGGTCCAGGAGGAGGACCACCACATGGCCCACCACCAAGAGGGGCACCAGGACTTCTCGGTAGGCCACCTATGAGATTACCCATGGGTGCACCTAGAAGGTTCTAGGCTTAAGTTGTAGGTGCTACAGAAATGCTAGTTGAATGCCCCATTTTTGGGCCAACTTACACTGTAAATTTTGGCTTATGGTGGTGGTAGGCCTTTTTTTTTTTGCAACACCAGTTATACCTTGTTAAAAATTGTTTACACTTTATGATGGACTTCCGCTTTTGAAAGAACAGTTTCAAAATTAATACAAACTTTATTTTTCTGTGATGCTTGAATAATGTTGAGGACATTTTTATGTTTACAAGGACACACTTCGCACATCATGCACAGCAAAAGTTGACCTATCTTTGTTTGCTGTACAATTTTGTACAACACTGGAAGTTTATACGGCTTCACTGTTCATTGTATTGATTAATTAAGAAGTTGTGTAACAAGGTGAGTCTCTAGCTCAGATTTTCTTTCTTTGTTATCCTAGCAACAATGCCTTTATACTTCAGCAAGCCAAAGCTTTTGATTTTTTTGTCTGATATAGAAACATGTCTGTTGACACTTTTGAAAGGTGCTACTTTGGCTTTGCCACATCATTCATCTAGCATTTCTGTCAGTTTTGAGAAAAACGGCCTAAAATTATTTTTTATTCCAACCATGTTCCTTTAATCTTTTTTTAAAAATACTGAGTGATATAAGGAAGGTAGGTGAAAGCCTATAAACTACAATTTATATCAATTGCCTTGAGATCAACTAATTAGTATTGTATAATATAGAACTTTTGCACAGGAAGACATATTTCCAGCTGTGGTTTGCTTCTGCTAAAAAGTAAAGCGTCTTCAATGCGTTAAGTAAGTTTTGGAATGAACTTTTTGGCAGAGAGAAAAGACAGCAAGATGTATATCTGCATTTGCAAGCTAGTATCAATGCCAGTGCTCACATATGTTTTGATTTATTTAGACTGTCCAAGCTCTTCCCTATTGTGTGGTTCCAGAAAATATCCATACCCCTACCACAAAAGGTTTTTTGGTTTCGACCCTCCTACCCCCTTGGAATCTCCATTCTATGGGGTTTTTGAGGACCCCCCGTCCCCAGATTTTCCAGTTTTTTTCTGGAACCACACATAAAGGTCAGATTTATGTTTACACATTTTGGCATCTTTGTATTGATGGTAAAAGTTACCCAGTGGGAAGGAAAAAAAAGCTTGAACTTATCCAATTTCACACTCGTGTGTTAATACAGACAACCATGAAAAATTTTCTGACATTAGGGTGGAAAGAGTTTGTCTACAGTTATGTCCTCATAATTTGTTTGCCAAGTTTTTTTATTGCGCATTGAGTCTTCATAGACCACTTTCATAAACGGCGATCACCTCTACATTCTTTTGTATTTATGTTAATTACACCTACTTCCCTCATTTTGAGACAAATATTCTTTTGAAATTTGATCGTCGTAGTGAGGCTAGAAAGGCTGATTAGCATTAAAACAAAAGAATATTTTAATTGCTGCCATTGTGAAAGGGCTCTACATGTGTATTAGAACATTATCACATAAAGGTTACAATTAATGGTATTTAACTTGTGTTGAACCGTTTTCAAAAATTGTGGAGATCTTAAGGTAGGTCTGAAGGCGTTATTTGTCACTTAGCAGTGCCCGGATAACTTTTTCAGTTCAGTATGCATTTCAAAGCTGTGTGTAATGTGGCCTTTTTGTTGGACATTTTTCGTATTTTTGTGCTCTCTGGAGAAGTGAGAGCCTTGAACTTCTTATCACCTCTTATAGGGGAATTGGCGTAATGGTTAGAAGAAATTAAAATTAGACCATCATATATGTCTTGTTGGAGAGGAGGTAAACTTTCAAGTGATCATTCGTTACATTACGTAATCTTGAAAACCCTTGAGTAGCAGGGATCTCTGAGTTGCTTGCCGAACGTTTCTAGGTCTTTTCCAGTGCAATGGCTGCGTGAAAGTAGACACGAAGCAAACAATAGGTTTTGCATAGGAAATCGCTACTACTCTTGGTGTTCTCAAGCTTGTAAGCCGATTCTGTCTGCCTTTAGCACGCACGTCTTTGACCGGCAAATTGAGCTCTCGGGCATCAACGTATTTACCCCGCCCTGCGATGGGTGCTGCTAAAAGTGGACGGACTGCGTTCTGGCAGTAGTTGTCATTGCAATCATAGCTTTTCATTGTACTGTAGTATTTTTCTCAACCACTGGTCAAGGTAGGGTAGCTTTTTTAGCACAACATTTCAGCAGAATTTTGATCGCAGTGGTGGAAAGGTAGGGCCATGGTATTCAGGTTTTGCTGCATTTTGAACTTCGTGTCAAATAAATCAATTGTAAAAGCACTTGCATTGTGATTTCTTTTGTTTTTAGACCCCAGGTTACTAAGATTACTTACCCTGATAAGAACTCGCAAGCGTGAGGAGAATTAAAAGTAGTATCGGAAAAAAGCCCGTCTCCCAAGCCACTTTTACTCTACTTGGCGTTTCATACCCTCCCATGCAGACGTTCTCAGAGCTTCGTCACGCATTCGTCCCCCACGAACGTCTTCTGAAACAAAAGGCAACTTCCGTTCAACGGTTGTTTGCCCACTAATTAAAGAAACAAATTACATGCTGCGAAAGAACGCAGTACAAAACACGAGTTTACCCAAAACTGGAAAACGGCCTCTGATTGGTCCGTAATCCACGAACGGAAGTTTGTTTTTCGTTTCAGCAGACATTAGTGGGGGTGGAACGCGTGACAAAGCCCCACAAACCTGGGCGTTTCGTCGATCACACAGTTGCAATAGAATGTATTGGACTGGAACTAGCAAGCAATGGAGGCTAATTACGGGGAGATCTTTTCAAATGCAAGTAGTTTTAAATATATTCTGAGAATACGAATGTGGTCTATTGATATAAAATGTAATTTTAATTAACAAATAAATGCAAGCTCCTGGGGGTGGGGTGGGGGACTAAAAACTCGACATTTCAAAACTTGAAACTTAAAAACTTGGTCTTGGAACCCACACCCACCTTAAAATTTCAGGAATTCCTTAGCGAGAAATAATCGTTTATAGAAATAAAGAGAAATCTGTGGCACAGATTGTCTGATATATATAATATATAATATGTGTATCTATATTTTAAATGTTGACGGTTTCGTCTTTATTTTGTTTACTAATGCCCAAAATTCTAACCCCTCGTACGGCTAGTTTTAGCCTGTTCCAGGCTCTCAGATAGTCGAGAAAACGAAAAGAGCTGCGTGTGAAAAGCGAGTGCCACTCGCTTTTCACACGCAGCTCTTTTCGTTTTCTCGACCATCTGAGAGCCTGGAACAGGCTAGGCTAGTTTTTGAGGAAAAGGCCTTTGAAATATCTAGCTTCCAGTCCCCCTCCAGGAGCTTATTCACTATATTTATCATTTTCCTCCTAAGGTAAAATTGCATTTTACATTAATTGCAGTGACTAACACTTCAGAAGAGACACATGTTGCATTAATTTCACAGATTTCAAAATCTTGATCTTTTTCTTCCGAAAACTGTACTAAGCCACCTTTTAAAAGTGTCCTTAAGGCGTCCTTTAAAGGAAGCTGGCAATGCTGCATTTTTGCGCAGTTATAAATATCCGGGAAAAGCAGATCTTAACAATTGTTTTTGAAATCCAAAAAGAAAGTTGGGAGTAACCACGCATTTTTCGAAGATAATTAATCAACAGTATTTGTGAAAAGCTCTAAAATACAAAGCGATATAAAGCGTTCTTTTCCAAATTGAAGTTTGATTATCTCTGAAGAATGTCTGGTTACCAAGGACACTTCCCAAGTTTGCTTTCTCCGCATAAAAATATCCCTGTATTAGTAAGCACCGGTTAAAGGAAACCCGAGTATCTCGAGATGAGCAGAACGTATGCTCAATAACACCGGCCCACTCAAATGCTTTCTTGACTTCGGGCTCTGGTGACGAGAATGCGGGTTAATTTGAAAAGCTTGCTCCTCTGTTAGGTTTATGTTAATTGTTCGAACGCAGAAATTCTCCTTTTTGTTCGGTTCCATTGTATCCTGAGCCAATCCTGAGAAGGGAAACCTCAGAAAACAGGGTATAATGAGAAAACAACTCTCGTATCAACTGCTGTAGAAATACAGGGTAACCGGATCTTCATGTTGACACGAGAAAAGGACATCTCTAAATTTATCCAACAAAGTCAATAGTTGGGACCGACGCAGATTCTCATAGTACATTACTTCTTCCAGATGGTGATTACCTCTGAAGTAGGGCGTCAACCTGCCAAAAGAATGCTTGAAATGAATAAACACAATCAAATACTCGGGTAGGATCTTGCTGCCTTCTCAGATTCACTAATAAACATTCATACTTCCATCTTAATTGCGCAAGCCAAGAACGGAAAACTAGTAATCCAATGTAAACATGTTTTTGGCCGGAAAAGCAAAACTACTTTGGCTGCGAGTCAGATTAAGTCTGTAAGCTAAAATGGAAATTCCTACCAGCTCTCCGTCCTGTCCACGTACGTGATTACTTAAGCATGCGCGTTTTTGAGACGCGGACGGCAACCGGAAGTGAGCCGTTTTCTCTTTTAACTTGTCTTCACACAACCACATTTACATTGCTAAGTATCTTTTCTCCATTGGAGATGATTAGTATAAAAATCTGGGAGACAACACTTCCCGGGCACGCGAAACGTTCTCTTCCGGTTGCCGTCCGCGGCTCAAAAACGCGCCTGGTTAAACTCCCTATCATAGCGGAGCTCTGCGCGTGAACGGTAACTTATCTGTGCGAGAAAATTTGGTTTTGGTCACCGTACGACTCTCCACCCCTACATTAATGCTAATGTGACCAGCTAAAGTTAGAGTTCAACGAAGTCAGCTTTTAAAAGTTGACCGCTGACCAGGTTCTGAGTTTCGATTGGATCGTAGGCCCAAGTTGGGTTTACTTACGGAGACTCGAAAAAGTTTCTCCTTTTTTCAATCAAATAAACATATTCTGTCTTTAGATACAGTTAGGGTAATCATATCAAGACGAAATTTGGCTAGGGTATTAAGTATCCATCGTAGATTTCTCACATTATATTTTCCTCCAAAATAACGTTACCAAGGCAACGATATTAGGCATTTCTTTGAGCCTTAAAATCAACATATGTTGTCTTTTTTGAAGAAACGGGACGGTGAAATTTTCCCATTCAGCGTTACCAGATACTAAGTAATGTTAGAAATACTCTCTAAAATATTTAAAATTCAACAAAATCTGTGGGCAAGTTTTTCGGAAAAATCAGTTTTTTTGACGTGTCTCTAATTTTTTTTTCACCTACAGAATTTTTTTAAATGTGAAAGACGAACGTTTCAAATTAATCTGACCTAACTAGGAAAAAAATGAAAAAAAATTCACCGTCCGGAGGCAGAGATATAAACGAGTAAAGTTGCAAAATTAGGAAAAATGACGGGATTTCGGGGGTTACAAGATCGGCATTTACGCATGCGTCACCCGCTCATTCGAGTGCACGCGCGAGTTGAGCTAACGGCCAACACAAACGGATTTAAGTGACCATTAAACCGTTTGTGTAGAATTTTCGTAGTTTTCGTGAATAGGAGATGTCTATTTATATTCATATCTACAGGAATTAGAAGAAAGGTGAGCGAAATTAGCGGTATTTGCTTAGTTCTTGTGATCCGTTTGAATCACGAGCTGACGCGAGCAGCTTACGAATTGCGTGTGTGACTTACGCGCGCGCGCTCGACTGAAAACCCTCCGCTAATCTATTT
>NC_090877.1:7933606-7966106 GCF_036669935.1 Montipora foliosa | reverse complement strand
AACCTAGGCTGGGTTGCTCGAAGCATGGTTACCGCTAAACATTGGTCAAGTCTTCTTAAGACTTACTGGGTAGTCATGGCATCCAATGGCAGTTAGCGCGAACCATGCATCCAGCAACTCAGCCTTGAACTCGTCAAAGTATTAAATTTCTTTGTCCTCACCTTTAGGTGGGCAACCAAGAAACCCCACGTCACTTTGTTTAACCATTCACAGCAAAACCTTAGGATAGGCAGCTTTTTGCCGCTCTCTTAGCGCAACCTCTTTCCCAGGGCTTTCCCTATCTTTGGGTGAAAAGCCCTGGGAACGAGGTTGCTCTTGGCGACCTGGTTTTTAGACCTGATAAAACAAGACCTGCGAGTTTATTGAACGGATTCAAGATCATTCAACAAAAAGCGTTTCCCTCTGGAGTCCGAACAAAGGTTTAAATTGTGAGAGGAGAACATTAGCATACAACAAAAACAAGCTATGCCTTATAAGTATGCTTTTTTTTTTTGAAGAATTCCATTGGGGAGTGTATTATCAGTTCTTAAAGCTCGTACACCTGACGTTTTATCGTTGACTTGATAGGCTGTTTCCCTCATTAAGTATTAATTAGTCATTGAAATTTGTGGTCATTTTTAGCCGTTTTAGTCCGTCAAATGACGTATTAAAAATCAACCTCGTTCCCAGGGTCTCTCTTCTCTGCCTCCTTTGTTTCCTCAACGACGAAGGAGGCAGAGAAGAGAGACCCTGGGAACGAGCTTGATTAAAAATGACTAAATTTAAGGATGCGAGGAGGACACGACCATCTGACGATAAATGTTTACTTTTCACTTCAAATATCCACGCCTTTGACAGCTTTATTCCCGAAACAAGTTAATTTCTTTTAATGCCAAACGGCATGGAGTAATCGGTAAATTATTTCAATTACAGGAAGTATCATTTTAGGATAACGTTCTGGTAGCCGTTGTCGTCCTTCTTGCTTAAAGGGGCACTGTCGCGCCAAATTTGCTGTTTTTAGGTCAAAACTGACTGGGTAAAAATCTAAATTAATACTTAAGCTCACAAGTACAACTTTCCTGACAACCCACTAAGGGGACATGACATGTATTAATGGCAGAAAGAGCTATTCGTATTTAATTTTTGGCAACTTTCTGAAGACATCGTCCCCAAACTTGAAAAAAGTGGTCAGTTTTTTCAAGATTCAATCCATTTCCATCCTCTCCATCCTAAGGCCGCAAACAACAAAAATAGCTTTAGTGCACTTCCATGGTTATTAGTCACAAAACTACAGCTGCATTATTTTTTGGTCTTCTTTGAAGCAAAGACGTCTTTTTGTGTTTTGAAGTTTGAGTAAAATAGCGTGACACTGTCCCTTTAAGCGCCAAAATGCCCAATATATATATATATATATATATATATATTTAGTAAAATCCAACTAGTGGTCTATTATCAATGCTGCGTTCTGATTGGTTGAGCTACTAATAGGCTATTTGTTATAGCCCACTAGTAGCGAAAGCGCCGGCCATATTTGTAATGTTTTGGCGGCAGAAAAGGATTAAAGTCTAGCTTTAACTAGCGAAAGATGTTTTGTCTCGATATTTTTTTGACCAACTAGTTGGATTTTACTAAAACAATTATTCCTCTCGCCCTCATGGCCTCAGAGTCAATAGCCCATTCGGCCTTCGGCCTCGTGGGCTATTGACTCAGTGCCCATTCGGGCTTGAGGAATAATTGTTAAATATGCAGATTACACTTTGTTGCTGTAAGATCTCACCACTGTTCATCACAATACCTGGGAGAGGGGGATGTCAGTGTCCTGAGATAACGTTTGAAAACTGTTGAGAATGAAAATACAAATACAAAATACAATTATTGAACCAAAGACCACTTTCATAAATGGCAACCAGATTTACATAGTTGAGTATTTGTGTTAATTAGACCTACTACCCTCATTTTTGAAACAAAATTAATATTCTTTTGAAATTTGCTCGTCGTCATCATCATCATCATTAGCAGTCCGTCGATATCGACGATGACACGATGATGATGATGACGACGAGCAAATTTCAAAAGAATATTAATTTTGTTTCAAAATGAGGGTAGTAGGTCTAATTAACACAAATACTCAACTAGCGAGTAAGCGAGGCTAGAAAGGCTTATTAGCATTAAAACAAAAGAATATTTAATTTGGCCGCCACTATGAAAGAGGTCCATAGCAATCTCGACCCCAGAACTCTTTTCTTGACTGAGGGACAGAGGAGTTCTACCCCGTAGGGGTAGTCAGGAGGAGGCAGTGTGGCCCAGTGGTTAGGACGCTTGCCTTGAGATCTGGAGATCCCGGGTTCAAGACTCGTTCTGACCACTCGTTGAATTTGTTCCTGGTAGTCCCTGGTTCAACTTCTCGGCACACTTGTAAATAATCAACTAGTTTGCCTCCGGCCAGTTGGGATTCTTAACAGTTGTTGTTGTTGTGTTTTATCGTTTCGTTGATTGTGTTTCATTGGCCCTGAAAAGCCCCCATGGGGAGTGGTCAATTAAGTATGTATTGTATAACCCTGAAACAAAGTGTCTTCTCATTGGTTTTCGTGAACAACAATCAAAACCGAGGAGTGAGCAGTCGGTGTAAGATTCAAATAGCCAAAGTTTGGCTATATGAACACTACCGCGCATGTTCTCCTACACAGAGTTAGCCTTAGGTCGATGCGAGGCTCTGGTGACAAGAGTGAGGTCCATAGCTGGTAGAAGGATGTAGCGAAAACAAATTAGTGTTTCCCAAAGGTTTCAATGTTGTGTTGTGAGCCGAAAGCTGGAAAAGGTTCATATTAAGCACTAATGACTGGCCCTAAGGAAAGAGAACGTTTTTTGTGTTTTCCCGAGACCCTCAATGTTCCCCTTGGCGAAAACTAAGGATCTCAGGGAAACAAAACTCATTGTTTACCGTAGGGGTAGTCAGTGGGTGTTCAGATATACCTCCCAACTCAAAAAAACCCAAACCTGAACAACTCATACACAGTTGCCACCTTAAAACTTTTTGCAAAATGTTACAAATTCCAACTGTAAATAAAAAACTTAAGTATCACAAATTAAAAACTTTTGGTGAAAAATCAGTACTACACCTTTTAAAATTGGTTTTACTTTTCATTTCTTGTTTGAAAACGTTTAGGTAGAAAAACATTTTTTTTGACATGGGCTGGCACACAAACATGACGCAAAACTAACTTGGCACGTACATGTCGAAATTTCAAGCTCCTCCTCCTCGAATCAGAAAACGTATTTGGAGGTATAACAAAAATGTTTGAAACGTGAACATACCTCTTCAGTGGACTGGCCATTCTCAGGAGTCTAACAACTGCTGGAGAACAATCACCTGGGAGGGAAGCCACTAGAGATGCTTCATCATCTAGAAACAACAGGGTGTGATATGGTCTGCATAGTGAACAGCACAAACACATAAAAACACACAAAAAACACTTTGTAAAATTTAATGTCTGAAAACAGAAAAGATAATAAGGCAGGCAATGATGATGATGATCAACCTTGTTCCCAGAGTCTCTCTCTTTTCCTTCCTTATGTCCTCGACGACAAGGTAGGAAAAGAGAGAAAGCCTGTGAACGAGATTGGATAACGACAAGGATGACGACGATGATGATGATATAATAATAATAATAATAATAATAATAATAATAATAACTTCTTTGTAGTAGAAAATGAAGAAGTCAAAGTTTTGTGGGATATCAATGTTCAGTGTGACAATGTGATAGAGGCATGAAGACCAGACATAATATTGTAATTGACAAGAAAGAGAGAAAGGGGATAATCATCGATATTGCTGTACCAGCTGACGTAAGAGTAAGGGAAAAAGAAAGGGAAAAAGTGGAAAAATACCAGGACTTGAAGAGAGAGATCGGAAGACTGTGGAAACTCAAAATGGTAGAAGTCGTACATGTACCTGTAGTGATAGGAGCCCTTGGAACTGTCACCAAAGGATTTGATAGGTGGATTGGAAAGCTAGGGATACCATTCAATGTTGGAGTAATGCAAAAAAACTGCCTTGTTGCGAACTGCAAGGATATTGAGGAAAGTGTTGGAAATGTGAAGAAGAGATAATTCTGTTAGCCTTTGGTCATTTGTTATAACTAGCCTAACAGAAGAAAAGACAGCAATGACAAACAGCCAGAACATGATGTTGAAACTTTATGATGATGATGATGATAACTTTACAATTTAAGTCTCAAAATTAATTATTTAGCCGAGCATGAGTGCTGAGTGCTCTACTGATTGGGGAGACTACAAATTAACTGAAATCACAACAATCAAATCAAATGTTGGTTTTTTAGAAGAGGGGAAAACTAGAGCACCCAGGGAAAAACCTCTCAGAGAAGTCAGTAGAAAACCAACAAACTCAACCCACATATAGCGCCGAATCCAGGAATCAATCCCGTGCCACATTGGTGTAAGGCGAGTGCTCTCACCACTGCACCAGCCCTTATTCTTCTTTACATAGAAAAGAAATGAAACCTAGCAATAAGATCAATAATAATTTACCAGGAAATGTCTACTTCAACTTTATTGCTATGGCCTCTATATGATTTTTTATTTACCAGTACCAATGACGAATGAGAGTGATAAATCTAACCTTATCGCTGCAAGTGAAGTGTGTATAGCCTCAGGCTGCAAAAAAATAAAAATTCTCTTACAATCATCCCCATTGCTTAATTATGCAATTTTAATTAACAGTAAAACAAAACGATAAGGTCAAGACAATCTCAATAAATTGCTGTATATAATAAATTAACAAATTTGCCCTTACTTTTATCAGAATTTTCCCAATCTTCAATTTGTGCACTTTGTGTGGCAGACAGAAGCTAACATTTACCCATCCATTAATCTTAAGTCCCACAGATCCACTATCACGCAGGCTGAAAAACAAAAGACATTAATTTAATGCATTATTAATATAATTATGTCCTTGGTACAAGATTCTGATCAAAACTTGAGAAAGTAAGTTCATCCTGGTGAGTGTGGTTCTGAGACAGACAATGGGCACCTTAAGCAACAAGAAATTAAACTGTAAGAATAAGTATGACATGAAACCACTGCTTTGGTCTTCTTGTCCTGGCAACAATGTGAAATGATCCAAATTTAATGCAGACAACTGACGAACACAACAACACAATAAGAAAATTTCAATTCCCAACATCCGCAACATCCAAACCAATTTTATTCCTGAAAACTGCACTCATAATACTCTTGCCAATGTTTTAAAAACGGTTCAGTAGAATAATGTCATTATCATCTTATTGGCTGATAAAAATGAGTGAAATAATTCAAACCATCCACTATTTCATGGCATCTTCAGAGCCAGGTGAGGCTTATGTCAAATTGATTACCAATAAAATTATTTAAAAATAGAGGAACCGTAGCCAGGGTAAAACATATTTTAAAATAATTATAAAAACGTTCACTGGCTATATACGGTTAAAACTTTCGAGCTTTCAGCTGTCAGGCTACAGCCTCCATTAAATTATTATTCAAAAAACGCTGCTCTGGGTCCTAGAAATCTTGCAAGAAAGAGCTTGTCTTGAAAAGACAATCTCACAATTATAGTGCAAATAACAGGGGAAGTCTGAGAAGGAAAAATTGCAGAACCAAGCGAGAGGAGATAGAGACTTGCCATCCCCAGTACCCATTCGTATTTCTCTGATCTTTATCTGTCAAACTTTATGCCCTATTTCTCAATTATTTGATCTTTTCCCACTAAGGACGCTGGATTACTGTTCAACCCACTGATACCCCAAACACCCTAGGACGCTCCCAGTTGACGAGTAAAATTGTCTGGCATTAGACAGACTAACATCTGTCAAGTCTCACTCTCAGAGGTAATTGGGTAAAGATAAAATACTAATCATTTAATCCTCTCAAGGTGGCAATTTGACTGTTATCAATTTGTAGAGGTAATTACAAGATTTTGAGTGTGCTTTGAAATAAATAAGAACAAAATTACACAAGCCCATAGGGTTAGTGCAATTTGTAGTCTTTGAAAAATTTTTCGATTGCTTATCTATTCCAAATTGCACAAGAAATAGAGGATATTACATGGCCACGCAGAGATAAGAAATTTCTCTTAGAGTCTTGAAAAATGTTTCATGAGTGAGCGTAGCGAACAAGTGAAATATTTTTCAACACGAGAACAGAAATTTTGTATCTCCACGTGGCCATGTAATATTCTATTATTTTATTATATATTAAACACCAATGAAATACTAAACCATTTCACGAAAAGGCATCGAAAGGCACGATATTTAAATGTAACCAAAGCAACAGTGATCTTTTCATGTGTGAAGATAGCATGTTATCTTCACGTGTGAAGATATGTTTTTGTGTGAAACCTCACATGGTATTTCATTGGTGTTTATATAATAAAGAGTCATATCATGTGATTAGTTATTTCAAAATAACTTATCATACCGGTAATTATGCCAAGGCAACGCACTTGCATCACATATCCAAATTTTGCACCATCCAATCCAAGGCTCACATTTGATTGACTATCTGTAAGTTTCTTCAATCATTGACCAATCAGAATAATTGGTTTAATTGTTTCCTCTTTTTGCATCAAAATTATTGTTACCAAACAGCTGCATTTCTCTTAGCCAATCATGTTATTTTTATTTATATTATTAGTTTGGTAAAACCATTCCCATAGTAGCTAAGCCAAGGTAGTAAAGAAACGAGTGAAGATTCAGCTAGCAGGAAAGCTAAGAGTATAATTTGCCTCGAAAAAAAAAGCATTTACATAAAGAAAGTAATTAACCTCTCAAATACAGATTTCAAGTCACTGGCCAGCTTACTCCTTGGGAGCATGTTTTGGAAAGGTGACTCTGCACAATCTGTTGTGAAGAAAAAATCAAAGTAACAATGTCGTTCTTAAGCCAACGTGCAATCCCACAAGTATACTAAGTAATATTCTGTACCTTCTGGCATTGCAGCCATTTCATCTTGAACAGAAAGCATAGTTTCCCTTTCTGAACTCAAATATCTACACCTGGTAAACATGAAGAGAACTGTAAGTTATTTTTGATAAACAGTGTTTAAGTTGTGGGTTCAACTTGGGCCGGACCAACACTATGAGCATTCAACCCTTTTGTCCTTGAAGGGTTCCTCATTGTCCACGTTAAAATTGTTTGGCATTAGACAGAGTAACATGACTGTAAGGTGGCTAAAAGCACATTAAAAAACTTGGAGAGAAATCTCTTTTTTGAAGGACTACCTCCACAACACTGTTTCACTTACTGTAAATAACATTTTTATATAGCTGAACTGTTCTTTCCTCAACAGTACATGCTTTCATTGGTTACTTCGAGGTCACATGACATCTAACAATAAAACTGTTTCCTGCCAAGAGTTTCTGAGTGGGAAACAATGCAAAATCTATGACATCAGAGGGTAACAGTGCACTGTTACTGGCGAATGTTGACCGACGACCCCTATTGCTGTTGCCAGTGCTATATAACAAATCCCTTAATGACTGGTCCCTCAGGAAACAGTTAATTTTGTTTCCCTCGAATCTCAATGTTTCCCTCTGCTGCACCTCGGGGAAACATTGAGATTCGAGGGAAACAAAATTAACTGTTTCCCGAGGGACCAGTCATTAAGTGTTTAATGTTATGGTACCAAACTATATGAAATAAGACAGTGCTTTAAACATGATTGGTTGAGAGTTTTGTAACATCCAGATTAGTCCATTCCACTTGACAGAGCCTTGCTCACTCTGGATATCAGAAAGACCATGTTCATTATTAATTTTAAGCATCAGAGGACTTTTTCCATGTTTGGTCAAGCTTGATGTTTTAAACACGGTAAAACACTGCTGCTCGTTTTTTAAACATTACTTAACCACCAGGCCCCGGTTGTTCAAACTATGGATAGCGCTATCCACTGGATAAATCACTATCCAGCAGATAAACACTAGCAAAACCAATCGAGTTATCCACTGGATAGTGATTCATCCGGCGGATAGCGCTATCCATCGTTTGAACAACTGGGGCCTGATCAAGAAGACAGATAGTAAACACAAAGTACTTTAACCATAGTTAAGTACCTTATTTCCTCATGTTTCAGTGCAATAGCTATTCGCTTGGACAGGTCATGATAACAGTCAACCACAGATGGTTCTACAGTTGCCTGTAAGGGTTGGATTCAAAGTTACAGTTATAAACTAGCCAGACAGCCTGGGGAAAATGTATTAATTATTGATGCCTGTTTGCCTGAGAAAAGCAAATGTATAATGGCTGCTCAGCAGCTCAAGATTCCGCAATGTTTAGGTCAAAATTCAAAGGTGAATTTCAGATTGAACACTACATATCAAATAAAGCTTTAATATACAATGCATCAACATCACATACCTGTAGGACAAAAACAACATTGAAAAGTTTCATCATAACAACATCTTTTCTCGAGGATGTTTCATTTCTCTAAACAAGTTCAACACAAGTGATAAATTAGAGGAGACATTTTTGAGTGGACCTAGATTTACATGTAGTTAACCCATTCATGCCTAAAGGGCCCCCAACTGACGAGTAAAATCGTCATTTTGACGATAAGCTGCGGCTACATGAGCGAGTTTTTGCTTGCGATGGTGATGCCATTTTTTTAAATTGTCACGTCAACAGTGTGCGGTGAAAATCACCCGTGTAGCCACCTCGCACAGGTGATGCAACAGCTGAAAAAATTGCAGGAAACAAAATATCACAAGAAAGTGAATGATTTGAATTTTTCGCAACAAAGTTGAGCACTTTGTCACTGCATTCGTGACAATTTATGATGCGTCCAGAGGTTATTGAGCCAATCAGATGCAAGAACGTCATTAGTGTTTGGGTTTTCACAGAGTGCTTACGTTTTTCTTTCTCTCTGTTTTTCTTCATCCATCAAAAGGTCATATATTGCGGACAAAATTGCAATATCATCGTCCAACAAATTTTTGTTTATCAACTAATAAAATTCATACCCAGTCTTCCAAGGTCGCGCAAATTGTGCAAAAACTTGTCGCCAAGTGTAGCCACCATTGCTTGTTGGTGACACAAAAATATTCAAAAAAATCACATCACTATAGCAAGCAAGTCTCAATCTCTGGTGGGGAAGGGTTAGAAGGGGGGTGGGGGACTCTTGATAATGGTAATTACGTGTGCATTGCCTGACTAATGTGCCGATCAAATTGAAACTTCAGCATCCCCCCCTCGGGCAAACCCCAGGCATTTGACTATCTTACTGTGCTCGGGGAGTGGGGAATTTGACCTTTGCCTGCGTGAGGTGGGGCAAATTGAACTGGAAGTGTCAGGTTTTTTTTTCAGGTGCCAAAGTTAAATTCTCTAACAGCTATAAAACACATGTCTTGACGAGATGGAAGAGTTTAAAGGAAGAGATATAGCATTTGTGAGCGATTGGCTTACAAAAAAAGTGTTCAAAAGGTCTTTATTTAAGATGGCAGGAACCGATGACGATTGTTCTTCAGTAGGGTATGACAGACAAATCCGACGATAGGGTAGGGCATTTGAACACCATTTTGGTCCGAGGGGGTGGGAATTTGAACGATCCAATCTTCAAAAGTTCAAATGCCCCTGGGGGCCGGTGGGGAGGGGGATGATGTTGAAGTTTTGAATTGATCGGCACATAAAAGTTGTTAAAGGCTGCAAACTGGTGCCATCTCACTTAGTCCTTGCCTAGACTGTGAGTCTGCAGCAAGGCGGTTTCCTGGTTCTGCAATGTCCACTAACAATGCCCATTGATGATCATCATCATCATATTTATTAAATAATGTTTAAAAAATGAGCAGCAGTGTTTTATCGGGTTTAAAAAGATGAGGTGTAGCCGAATGTTTTTAAACCCGAGAAAACACATGCTATGAGTATTTTGAACAACTTCAAAAATATTCCACAAAAAGTGTGTCCATTGGGAGTTCAAACAAGGGTTCAAATTGTGAGGGGAAGATATCAGCATACAACAAGTCGACCTTACAAGCAGTATGATAATTTTAAAAGCATGTTTTTTCCCTTCAGTCCTTATTCTTTGTTGTCCATGGTTGAAGGAGGTTGGTTAAAAATGCTATGTAAGAGAAAGTTCAGAGAACTGAAAACTGCCAATGAAGAAAAAGCATTGTTGGAAAAATCCACTCAAAAATCAACAAATATGTCACAAAATGGTCTTTTAATATTTTCGCACAGTGGCAAATACATGCCTGAACAAACAAGCAGAGAACCGAAGAAGAAGGGTTTGACGTGGAGTGGGACAAAATCCAAAGTCTAGAAATGAACATTGTTGACATAATGGCAGAGTCATTGATTTTTTTGATTGGCAAAATTTGTTGAAGAAGCTTAGAAGGAGCATGGGTAAAAGTATCAGCCCAGAAGTTTGTAATGGCTGAAACTTCAAAAGAAATTTCATAGAGATCACCAGTGATCTTTATAATAAAGATTGCTTTATTTGAGAATAAGCGATAATTGCATTGCCTGCACTTTCAGCCCCGTACTCCCCTGAGACTGAAATCAAAGCCACCACTGGGCTAATTTCAGAATGATCATAGATTACCAGGTATTTAAAAATTATTCCATAAGCGCGCGTTGGATATGAGATGGTAAATAGCCAACGAGGCGCGTAGCGCCGAGTTGGCTATAACCAGTCTCATATCCAACAAGTGCGAATGGAATAATTGTTTTATTAAATTCCTTCAACTCCAAAAATTTGGAAGTACGAAATACGAGCGGAAAAAGCGAGCAAATCCGAGCGAAATCGAAAAAAACTTGATGAGAAGTGATGTGATGTTGTGTAATACCTTGTTGTCAGACAGACGCAGGCTCATCACGAAAACATTTCTTGCCTTTTCGCGTACTTCTAAACGTCGGAATTGATCCAAACTTTCCACAAAAAAAGTTTTTTTTCTCCTTTTTGGCTTTATTCAAAGAGTAATTTTGCATTCCGGCGAAAACATTTTTAGTTTAGCAACGCTTAACGCAATCATTTACCATATAAGGTCAAACCAAAGTATATGAGCTGATAACCGAGATTGAGTGAACCAATCAGAGCACACGAAATGCATTATCCGAGGTTGAGAATTTAATAAAAAGGATTATACATGTGGCATTCTATAGAAGTTTTGATAGGCTGTTAGCCTCATGAATTATTAATGAGTTTTGAAGATTATTAGATGATAACATTTATCGAAATAAAAAAATAATAAAATATGTTATAATGATGATGATACCTTATGCAGTCCTTAAATTGCACATTGCAACCCAATACACCTGTACAGTACCTTAGTAATAAAAACTAAGTGCAAAAATAGAAACTGTCGAAATTTATAGGACGCGATTGACCTGCTTGATGCAAAGTTAAAATAATAATAACAAATCATTTTAGTTGGCAGTCAGCCCTCTAGGAGGCTTTAATTCACGGAGACCTTCCATCTTGTTGGAAACTCCTTGGGGTTGCATAATCCCATTAATTTTGTTTGATCATTTTGCTCATTCTACTCTCAATCTTTTCTCTCTATTCCCACCTTTTTTTATAAAACTGCATTTGGTAAGTAATACTCTGACCGGACTGGCATCAGAATTTTATCAAACTCAGTAAACACAGACCTTAAATTCCGGATCTTGTTTTTTGTATGCAAGCGTCGGATGACCCACAAACAACACTTCATCCACTTTCAACTCAAACTTGGTTCCACATGCCTCTGAATGTGGTGACAGAATGTTTGCAAGAGTACTGTCTGAAAAGCTATGTGAAAAAAGATACAATGAGTAATGTCTAAAACCCATACATTATTGCATACGATTAAAAAAGTGTATAATAAAATTTACAAAAAAATATAAAAATACATGTATATTGCCCAGTCTCACCCAACAAGATGACCATCTCTAATTCCAGAGAAATTCCTAAAATAATGGAATAAATTAAACAGAGGAGAGAGAGTTTAATTATGATACTCTTTATCACAGAATAAACGCTGTACATGGAACTTGAACACAAGCTAAATGCAATTAAGCAAGCTAGTGAGAGGCCTTCATTACTACCCTCAAGTACTAAGCATTCTGGATATATGTACAAGGTGCAAGTGGTTCAGTCTTCGATCAAATAAAGTGCTCCATGTGGTTTGCAGAGTGTTGTAATAGACTAAAAGGCAATGTGGTTGTCTTGGCATAATCTTCTGATTTAGGACTACTGATCGCTGAGACCACATAACAGCAAACAGAAGGAGAAAGGAGTCCAAGAGCTGAAACTGGTAGACCTATCAGTCTGCACATAATTTGTATAGCATGACTAAGCCAAATCTCACCTTATATCAGTGTTGTCTTCCACTTTTGTCAATGCAAAGCGATTCTTGGGAATTTCTAAACGTAAAATGTTAAATGCGATGAAAGACAACACAAATATGCAAAATGCAAGAAATGGTCCAATTTCTCTCAAAAAAGGAAGACAAAAAAATAATATTGTTTATTTCTTCAGGATCAGACACCATGATGATACTTCGCTATTCTACCTGGGGAGGAGGGAGTGGGGAATGGTGTGAGGAGGAAGAGAGTTATCATCAACCTCCCCTTGTTGAATTAAACAACAACAACAACAACAACAACAAAAACAAAACACAAAAAATATTCCTCTCTCCAACTAAGGTAAATTTCCTTTTCTCTTCTTTTCCATCACTGCATTCTGAACAGTTTAAAGCAATTCTGTACATCATTGAGGCAGCTTTCCCTATCCAATTCTTGCACTGCTGCCGCCATTCTTTTTCCATCTTCACTTTCACTTTGTAATAACAAACACATCATGTACAAACAAGACCATGGTGGCCCACAGTTAGTAAATTAGCCAGATCTGAGTAAGAGCATATCAACATTCATTCCATCTTTTTAAATCGCTGATCCACTGTTTCAGCTGCTGGCTTTATTGTTCTGTAGTGAAGTATCCAACCATACCCTGAATTTCAAAGCTTCTGCTGCCAATACATACAGGGCCCTAAGCTGTGATACTAACGAAAATTTTGTTTTTCCCTGCGCACCTGTCATCCTGCAGGAAGCTCCACAAAAGCTATGGAAAATTACCTTTTTCTCTTCGTTCTGGGTGGCAAGGCGCTTCAAAGGGATACCTGAATAAAAGGCTTTGGCCCCTGCTTCCAGCTGTCACCAGAATAATGCTTACAGGATCGCAAAGATCCATTATCCATTCTCTTCTACTTCAACATGAAAGTCGCCATCTTGAATGTTTCCTCGTACCCAATCTCTCGTCAATTCTCGGGTCACCTCAAGGCTGAAGTGCAATAATAATTAGGGTCAACATTTCCAGGGAATTTATAGGTCCCAGGGGTGATCTAGGGGGAGGGTGCAGAGGGTGTGCACCCCCCTCCTGAGATGACCAGCGGCTTTCTAATACAACTGTTATTCCGGAGGAGAAAAAAATACGGAGCCCATCATAACTATTCTTAGTGGTGCACCCCTCCTAAGAAAAATCCTAGATCCGCCCCTGGGTCCCACAAGGCAATTTCAATAGGCAGCTTGCTTTACCAACAAACAACAACAACTTTTATTTATCCACGGGATCCTTAACACTAAAGAGTGGTCTTCTAAAGAGCCGTGCGCAATAAACCTAGTACAAAAAAATTACAAACATTATTAAAAATTCCTATAATAAGTGCTAAACTAAGTTAAGAAAATTCTAATATACCATAGCAGAATAAAAACTATTTAAAGTAGTGGCTTTCTTAGTCTCCGCTGACAGACTGTTCCATGTTACTGCGCCCCTATAACGAAAACTTTTCTTGAGGGCCTCAGTGTTCGGTCGCTGAATAAACAGGTTATGCTGCGCACCTCGAAGACCATGTCTGTGAATGGTATTAAAGCTGGCGAATTTATCAGACAGGTATTCGGGTTCAAGGTGATTTACAATTTTAAACATTAAAGATTTCAGTTGCTTTGTACCGTCTTCTATTAAGCTGCAAGTAGATAGATTGTGCTTCAGAGGCCTTCAAATTCTTTCAGCAACAAACTCAACCTTGATATGACGCCGAGTCAGAACTTGAACCAGGGCACAATGGTCGGAAGCGAGTGCTCTCATTGCTACGCAAGCCCTGCTCCTCCTAACTAAAGTTCAACCAGATGCTGAGATTTGAGGGTTACATAAAAAGCGTCTTCAGAAATGGAATACCTGACGTCCTATGGGTCCATCATTAAAGCACGAAGATGATTTTGAAACAGCCGCCTCTAGCTGGATGCTAGCCACTTTCACTTTTTGAACTAGAGTGCCTGCTGCCTTTAATTAACGCAAGTATCAAGAAAATAATCCAAGACGGAATTTTTATTGAACGTTTTGGGTCGTATACATTTCATTGCTTGAGGTAAACTGCGCTTAAGAACAATTTCTCTAGTTTTCGCTCATACAAAATATTTTACGAAAGATAGAAGTGATTCTGGTTTGGAAACCCAGGAAACCGTATGTAGTGAAGCACATTAAGGGTGCTTTCCGTTAAGCCAAAATTTCCGGAAATTTCGGGCTGAAGTGAAGTGGAAAGGTCCGTTTCGGTTCGGTCCGACCGGAATATTTGGGACCACCTCTGGAGGTGGTCCTCTTTGACCGGTCAGTACGGTCCGACCAAAACGTGCTTTTCCATTTACAAAAATTCTCGTTTCCAGCGGCATTTCATTGTGATGAAACCGAAATTTCGGTGGAAACGTAAATGGAACGCTTCGGTCCGGTTGGAAATTGACTTTTGATGAAAAATTTCGTTCCATTTTTCCTTGGTTAGTTCCACTGGTCTCCGACCTGATGGTCCGGTCCTAGACCCTCATGAGTTTATCCATTGTAATGTATCAGCAAAAACTCGTAGGAACTTACCATAATTTTAAGAAAAGACCGAAGAAGTAATGTACAAATTATTTCAAATTTTCATTTTAATCGCTACATAACAGACTGGAATAGTATTCCATCGAACATTATGCATACACTTTCCTTAAACAGTTTTAAGTACTATCTATTTGATCATTTGTATCATTTTTAACAGGTGTAACTTGTGAGTGACGAGTAAGTCAGTACGCAATTTAATTAGACTTTATTCGCATAAAAGCTGATGGTGGCGTCAATCGTGCGTCACTGTCCTCTAATAGATCATAGGCAAGAACCAATCAAAATGTGAGAATAACTTGGGTTATTATATAATTGGAAACCTCAACCGCTTCAACCTAAACCGGTTGCTGTTGAAACGGTTGATCCCAATGGAACACGACCTTACACTTGAGTGCTTGGTTACCTGGCGTATGAATGAAAAAGAGGCCATAGTTAACCTTGTTTTCAAGGCTGCTTTTCTCATCTAAATTCCGACTAATCATCTCGAGATTGTACAACATCACTAACATAAGAAAAGTAGGGAGGTCTGTATCATAACAACGCCAACACCAGCAGCGAGCCTCACTTTCATGAAGGCCAGGTAACTAAGCATTTAAATTCTGAATTGTCACTCAACAGTCTGACTAATAATTGCTTAAATTGTCCAGTTAAGTCCGAAGGATCACTTATACCTTTCGTCTATAAACCGCACTTCAAATATATATTTCTTTCATTCAATAATATTCTAATTCTTAGCTCAACATTTTTTAAAACTATTTTTTGTCATGTTGAGGCTGTTTTTCCAGTCCAGTCTCCCAGAATTTATTC
This sequence comes from Montipora foliosa, assembly GCF_036669935.1. Classification (NCBI taxonomy): domain Eukaryota; kingdom Metazoa; phylum Cnidaria; class Anthozoa; order Scleractinia; family Acroporidae; genus Montipora; species Montipora foliosa. Next base: position 7,950,425 of record NC_090877.1, on the reverse strand, counting down.
TTGTCACAACAACTTTTAATTACATGTCCACACTTTTCCTTTCGTAAGCAGCTAGCGAGAAAATGACTAACGAATTAAGTCTTTTGTTCAACTCTCATAATTTCCTCCAGCAGAGAGAATGACCAGACTTAGCTCAACAAGCTAAAAAAAAGAATGGATAGTTTTGGGAAATACGACAAGAGAAACATATGGGAGGGTTTGTTGCTCAAAAGGATTGAATGAGAAACATGAATATTTCAACGATATCTTTCAACCATTGCATTTTGTTTACGTTTAGGCCAATTTGAAGACTGGAATGGAAAAACATCATCTCCTTGAGATTATTAAGAATTAGACAACCAATGATCAATAAATTTTAAAAATGTCATGTTATCAAGTACGTGAGAAAGTTTGATTTATATGCAGTTGTTCCGTCAGTACCTACTGTGAGTTTGATTTGACTTTACATGAAAAAATTAGGTTGTATTTCACCTCTTGATATAAATAGAAAGATAATTTGAAATCCTAAAAGATATACACTAATCACAAGCTCTTCTTTTTGTCAATGTTTACCAAATACCCTAGGTCCTCCAAAATATATGAAGTTTATTATGATTTGTACGACTTGTTTTTAAAGTCTTTGTATCCGGCGAGGTGGTTATAGCATTTTTATTACCTTACCTTGATTTATTTAATTCTTTGAGGATCAAAATTCAGTCGAGGTTAAAACATAGTTTTAAAAAGTGCGACAAAAGATTTTCTTTTGCATAAGACTTTAAGAATGGTAAGATTTACGATATACCCGAGTTTCAGTCTATTTAGCGTCAGATCCTGGCATTTTACTAAACTCGAACCAAATCGTCAGCCACAGAGCGAACACTACTGTCGCAATATAACAGATTAAGTAAACATACTCGAATGCTAGTTCAATTGTAAAAATGTCCGAATAAATTATGCCTCAGACGCCTTCCAAATTCTTTCACCAACAAACTCAACTTTGATATTGATTGTAAAAAATATCATATAGATTGGTCTATGCATGATCGAACAAAGGTCATATTGAGCGCTAAAGAAATAGAATTATATCTCTTTGCTGGTCATGGTATTTTCGAATTTTTTTTTCCAGATTATCAAGAGCCTCCTTGTTTCACTCTATGAAGTAGCCGTGCTGGTGCTTCTCGTTTCGGCAACGAACCTGGACATTACAGCTGGGCTGCTGGGAAAAGAGAAGGTTTTTGAAACATTTAATGGTGAGAAAAGACAAAGTCATGACTGAGTTGCCTAGAAGGTTTTGTCAACTGAAAAACAGCGTTACACAGTAAATTGCCTTTATGCCAAAACTTATCAAGTGTGGCCGATAGCTATTGTAAAAATAAAATTGAAACTCCGACCTTTCGTCCACAAGGATCCGAGAATTCACCGCATTCCTTCCGAGAGTCGAGAAAAGGCTTGTGGAATGCTTCAATCAAGCGTAAAGTTGCAGGGTCTTTTTCTTGTGTAATGACTGGGATGATCTCGATTGCAATGCCTTTGAAATCTATGTTTTGGCATGTTGAAATGTGTTTCTTCACCGAAAAGCTTTGGCTGGTGAGGTGTTGAAGTTCCCGTACGCGGTCGTGTATGAAAGGTGTGGCACTGCTGATGTATTGTTTGTTATTCACAGCTTTTACATTTTACTTGATAGACGGTGTTTCTTCTTAGGCACAGGTCGGTGTCAGAAATCGGTGAGAAATACTGTTCATGTAGAGAAGGCGCGTCTGAGGGTATATGATTTGTGAGTAACGCGTACTGGAATGTTTTCTTTTCTAAAAAATGTTAGTAACTTCAGTTGTAGTTTAATCGTTCTGAATCGGGGGTGGAAGTGAAATCATTTAACCTTCGATATTGGTAATTCCTGTCATTTTTTAGCCCAATGATTCATGATTCGTTAACAATTTGTGATTCGTGATTCTTTTAACCATCTCTCGTAATTCATGATTCCCAAGTTTTGAACACAAAACTTTATGATTCCTTCTAAATTTAACAACTCATAACCACTGTGATTCATGATTCAGGATTCCACCTCCGATTCTGAAATGTATGGGATCTTGAAATACGACCATTAATTCTACGGTGTTGGCTGGTTGGAACTCTCGTTTACTCTGGGGGCGCGTTGCTCGGTTTATGCTATTTTCCGGGTATTCGTTCAAACGGAGGATGTCGTCGATTGCCTGTTGATGTTTCTTCAAAATTACTAACATTTTTCGAAAAGAAAGCATCCTAGTACACGTTGCTCACAAATCATATACATATAATAACTGATTTTTTACAGTAGCTATGGGCCTCACTTGAAGTTTAAGTTTTTATAAAATGCTACGTGCTGAAGGACAACATACAACGATTGTCTTTATGTCAGTTTAGCAGCTGTGTATGTCTTTTTTTCTTTCATGTCTTGAATTGTATACTTCTCGGTTCAACATCACATAATTCTCAGTCAGGGATTCTTCAACTCTTCTTTCAGATTTCCACCTTTTTGGACACGTTATGTCAACACTTAAAACCACAGATGAATTTGATTGTGGGTTACATTGCTTGAGAAATCACCACTGCCGATCATACAACAGCAAGCCCGTTAACGAGAGACGTGAAGAAATTATCTGCGAATTAAGCAACCAAACAAGACAAACAAGACCGGATAACTTCAGGCAAAGTCCTGGATTCACTTATTTCGGAAAAGGTGATCGTTTGGCAAAAAATATGCACATAAACTCACTTATGCATACTTTGCGCGTCTTAGCAATGCATATGCACGCACTGCACGTATAATTATAATTTCCTGATTCATTTGATTTCATCTACTTACAAATAGTCTCAAGAGCCTTTAAAAAAAGTTTTTTAACTACCCGATGAAAGGCATCAAATTGGAACGGACTTGCAAAGGCTTAGTGTTTAATTTCCGATTTATTCACTGTATTCATGTCCCCTAAAATATAGCGGCAGAAAATGTAAAAAGTCTTCTATTGATTAGCCTGCTTGCAGGCGGTAATTCACGGAATTCCGGTCGCCCTTTTGGACCGGTGGAAGTCGGAAGATCTGAGATCTCGCCCTCTCCCCCACCTCGTCGTTTTGTCACCCGGTCCAGACCTATCCTATGCGCTTCCAATATGGCGTCTGATACGTGTTTGGTGGCAACAAAAACATCTACCGCCTGCGAACAGGCCTCATAGTTATTGATCGGTATATAAGCCACTTTTCCAAACTTGAAGCGATGAACAATAAAATAAATTAAGTGTTTTTTCTTTTGACTCAAATCTTCAGCTGTTAAAGGCTGGCATTCAAATCATCCTGGTCATTCTTGCAAAGATATCTTAAAATCTCGCGACTCTTTGGGTGACGGGGAGTATTGGATCAATCCTGAGGGAAACGGAAACTCAATGAAAGTCTACTGTGACATGACAACTGCGGGCGGTAAGTTTGCGAACGATGTGAATTGGAAAAAAAAAAGGGAAAAAAAAGAGAAATTGGCCTTCTGTTATGAGAAAAACATAAAAAACAATAACAGCGACTGAATCGATTCCGAAACGAGATATAGATCAGCTGAAAGCAACAACAAACTTTAGAACATTAAAAGCAAGGTCAACACATCATAACACCAATCCCAGCTGTCCATGACCAGGTGAGATGGTTGTGCGTATGCGTGATGTGATGGCCACACCGAGTTTGGTGTAGTGGTAAGGTAAAGGTAACGTCACTTTTAAATTATTTAACGTCTGTAGTTCCTTCAGTTACGAAACTGGTATCAATGGAAGCCGACGGTGCGCCCTTTACCCCCCTCCCTCTGTCAATGCTCCGTTTTTCACGGATATTTAAAGCCATAGCTTCACGACTCAGAGGAAGGTCGAAACAGATGTTGAAGTGAACGAGGATCAAACCGGGGAACTCTTGCTCCGAAAGCCGCGCACTAACCTACTGAGCTACACCTGTCAGGTGTGTTCACTTCGCTTTTAATGCTCTGTAACAAACTTTTACTTATCCGATTAGGCGCCATAACACAATACAAAATCCTCAAAGCACTGGCTGTCCTTTTCCCATAACACCAAGCACCAACGGAAATCTTCCGCTAACAATATATTAAAACGCCACCAAGCGGTTCATTTTTTCCGCCCTCTCAGAAAACAAAAACTTCTCTTTTAAAAAGTCCAAGGTCCAGGCTTTACGTGTGTGGTGACAAACTATTGTAGACAACCCCAACTTGTGCCCACAAAACAAATCATAAAAAAGCTAAGGCATTATGAAAAACTGGTTGCTTTGACTCGCATTCCAAGGTCACGCAAAATTTTCAGCTCATTGTTTAGCGATCTTCTCATTGGTCATCGAGGGACTGGAGACAAACGAGCAGTTTATTTCCAAAGCGCAAACCCATTTTTACCAACAAACGAGTGAGAAGTGGTCTTTACTTATCCGTATAAAAAGTAGTTACCGGGCATATGTGATGATACAAAAATCTCTGAATTACAGGAGGCTGGCTTCTTGTTTTCAACGTTGTAGTTGAAGACTCAAAACCGCTACCCACAATTGCAGCTCAAGACTCGTATCGCAAGATCGACAATTTTCGAAGCAACCCTTTGTTTCTCACAAATAACGCTCTCAACGAGCTGCGAAAGTTCTTGGCCTTCACGCAAATGCGATTTCACTGCCACAAGCCAGGGAAACGTACTTTTCATGTGGCTACGATAATTAACAGCACTGGTGAAGCTGTGATTCAATTCTTCACCGGACAAACAACACAAAAGCCGGAGTCATGTGGGTCCTTTATACCGCTGCCAGATGACAATTCGATCCTTGCAGGTGAATGTGCCAAGTGGGGAAGAGAAAACTGGAAGTTTCATGTTGGAAAATGCTCGCATCAAGGCCGTAAGGAACTAAGGGATCATCTTGCAATGATAGGAGACAGAGCTCACTGGAATATTGTCCCACCAAGATGGGAATGTGACGATTATGTGCATCCCAGTAACCCCGCTCCCCCCGCTGGTAGCTTTTGGAAAATATATGTTCGTTAATCTGAAGGGTTTAAGATTTTTCACGAATAAACTGGATAAAACGCACAACATGGAGCTTTAAGTTCACATTCATAACAGCGGTGATAAATGATATCAAAGGAGTTTTAGCAGGGGGATTTATCCATATCAAATTGTTGGCGAAGATAGAAATTGGCCATTTGGTAAACTTTTGGTCCGACCACCTCCATTCTCCACATCCTTAGCTTTACAGGACTAAAATACTTTGAGTGCACTGAATGTGGTTCTTGCAAATAAAAAGCTGACATTGGTTTTTGGTCATCTTCAAAGAATTAGGTTTTTTGCAAAGTGAAGTCACTTTTATTTAACGTCGGTAGTTTTTTACCCCCCTCCCTCCCTCTGTCAGTACTCCGTTTTACGTGTATTTAATTAGGGTCTCAATGGGGTTTAACCGTTAGCCGTAAAAGGGCCAAAAATGTAACCGTTCGGCGTAAAAAGCTTAACATTTAACCGTTAGCCTTGAAAAAAATATATATATCAGCGAAAATTAAAGGTTTCAATTGTCTTGCAAAGAACCCCATTTGCGTATCGTTTAACTAATTTTGCTAATTACTAGCCGTATTTTTACGAACGGTTTTTCAGGTCGCTAGGCGAGTGACAAACGAAAATTTCGTGAGAACAGTTCCTTTCCCAACTCGCTGAAAGTTAAGCGAGTCGCCAAATTTCAATAGAATTCTCATTAAATATAAGCCACCAAACCAAGTAGCTTAAGCGAGTTGGCAATTACTTCCGGCCAATGAGGAGTCGATTGCGGTTATTCAAATCGGAAATACAACAGGCGTGCTCTCTTTATTATTTTTATTATTGTATTGGCACTGGGCACGAGCTCTCTCCTCATTTAATCTTACCCTTGAAAACACGTATTATTTTTATGTCGCTTAACGAACTCTGCAAACAAACCACTTTCAGGAATGATAAGCGAGACAACGGCTGTCATGAAAACATGGCCACTGTCACTTCACAACGCCGGAAATGGCGGATGCGTCTTTGAAATGGATCGTACCACGCAATTTGACAGACTTGACAGCCGCCTTGACGTTCTGACAGCTCTCACAATGCTCCCTATACTCAGGCTTTTCATGATTTTGCCATGCTCCACACTAATGGAAATTAACTATTCACGATATTTCCAGTTAATTATTACATTAATGATGAAATGGTATATGTAGTGAATCATATATGAACTGCCGATATGAAATCAAGTGAAGCTATGATCTTCGCAGTTATGAACGTAATATTTGCAATTGCGTAGAGAAGCCTGAAAAATTCAGGACTTCAACAGGGTTTGAAACCGTGACCTCGCGATTCCGGTGCGACGCTCTAACCAACTGAGCTATGAAGCCACTGACGTTGGGAGCTGGTCATTTGTGGGTTCTAATGGTCCCGCGAGGAATGAATCAATGATGAAATGGTATATGAAATGAATCATATATGAACTGCGGATATGAAATCAAGTGAAGCTATGATCTTCGCAGTTATGAACGCAATTTTTGCACTTGCGTAGAGAAGCCTGAAAAATTCAGGACTTCAACGGGGTTTGAACCCGTGACCTTGCGATTCCGGTGCGACACTCTAATCAACTGAGCTATGAAGCCACTGACGTTGGGGGCTGGTCATTTGTGGGTTCTAATGGTCCCGCGAGGAATTTTTTTCAGGCTTCTCCACGCAATTGCAAAAATTGCGTTCATAAATGCGAAGATCATAGCTTCACTTAATTATTACATTATAATGTGAAACAATGGTAATTAATTTTTAAACTTTCAGTTAACCGTCAAGCCTGGTTTTCACTAGCGACGCAAGCACAAGGATCGAAATTTTTCCTTTTCCTTGTGCATGCGCAGTTATGCTTGCGTTCGCTTGCGTCGTGTGAAAACAAAACACAGCATAAGCACAAGGACATTTGTTGCGTCTGGCCAATTAAAGCACTCGTTCCAGATTCCCTGCGTCTGAGCGTTTCAACAATATGGCGGTTGCCGTGGTAGATTTTGATGCTAATGTCGACTTTCGTTTTCACAAGCATAAGCTGCTTGTGCTTGTGGTTGCGCTCATGCTTGCGTCGCTAATGAAAATCAGGCTTAACGGAAAAAAATTAACCGTTAGCCGTAAAAACCACTATCCCATTGAGACCCTCTTTAAAGCTGTAGCTACATAAATTAGAGGAAAGACGAAACAGACGTTGGGATCGAACTGGGGACCTCTTGGTCCCAAAGCCGAGCGCTAAGCAACTGAGCTACGCCTGCCTCTCTTTTGTCATTGAAGTAAGGAAGGAATGACGTGAAACTACCTCTTTAACTTTTGATTAGCCTGCGAACAAGCTCAGTCTCCATTGGGGTCTCGCGCGAGATTTTCGGGCGCGAGTGGAGGATCCTCTCGCGGCTCGCTTCGCTCGCCGCTCGCGATCCGCCGCTCGCGCCCGAAATTCTCGTGCGAGACCCCAATGGAGAGCTTGTTCGAAGGCTAACTTTTGATCAGTGGGGTTTCTCAAAAAACTGATTTGAGAACAAAAAGGACGGTACAAAGACGTTGTTATTGATTTGACTGGGTGATGTACCAATTTTCACAATGTACATGTACAAGATACAAGTACAAGGACACAGTGATTTTAATGTATCGGCAAGAGCGCGTGGGAACCATAATTTTAGGGAAAGGCCTATGAAGAAATGTACAAATCATTTCAAATTTTCATTTTTCAATCGCTACATAACAGACTGAAATAGTATTCCATCGAACATTATACATACACTTTCATTAAGTAGTTTTAAGTACTGTCTATTTGATCATTTGTATCATTTATAGTAGCTGTAACTTGTGAATGACGAGTACGCAATCTAATTAGGTTAGCTTTGGGCTGTATTTAAATTTTACTTCTTAATTTATAGTATGTTTAAGGAGGCTCGAAAGGGTTTTCAGCTGAGCGCGCGCGCGTAAGCCACACACGCAATTCGTAAGCTGCTCGCGTCAGCTCATGATTCAAATGGATCACGAGAAATAAACAAATACCGCCAATTTCGCTCACCTTTCTCCTAATTCCTGTATATAAGGAATATAAATAGACAACTCCTATTCACGAAAACTACGAAACTTCTACACAAAAGGCTTAATGGTCACTTAAATCCGTTTGTGTTGGCCTGTAGCTCCACTCACGCGTGGACTCGAGTGAGTGGGTGACGCATGCGTAAATGCTGATCTTGTAACCCCCTCATTTTTCCTGATTTTGCAACTTTACTCGTTTATATCTCTGCTTCCGGACGGTAAATTTTTTTCATTTTTTGCATGTTAACTTAGATTAATTTAAACCGTTTGTCTTTCAAATTTAAAAAAAATCTGTAGGTGAAAAAAAAAGTTACAGCCACATTTCAAAAAAACTGATTTTCCCGAAAAACTGGCCTACAGATTTTGTTGAATTTTAAGTATTTTAGAGAGTATTTCTAACATTTCCTGGTGACGCTGAATGGGAAAATTTCACCGTCCCGTTTCTTCAAAAAAGACAACATATGTTGATTTTAAGGCTCAAAGAAATGCCTAATATCGTTGCCATGGTAACGTTATTTTGGAGCAAAATATAATGTGAGAAATCTACGATGGGTACTTAATACCCTGGCCAAATTTCGTCCTGATATGATTACCCTAACTGTATCAAAGGACAGAATATGTTTATTTGTTTGAAAAATTGAGAAACTATTTCGAGCCTCCTTAATATTGGGGAATATTCCTTGTATAGAAATTTAGTTTCGTTCAACTATTCTCTAGTCATGCACTTTTTGTATTTTTTTCTTTCTCCATAGTTAATTTATTTATATTAGCATGACAAAGTGTTATTAAACTTAATTTGGGTGCTTAGTTACATGGCCAATGAATGAAAAAGGGGTTAGAGTTAACCTTACTTTCAAGGCTGCTTTTCTTATGTAAATTCCAGCTGGAAAATTGCATGAGAACATCATCACGAACATAAGAAAAAGGGGGAGCCTGCATCATATTTATAAATAGGCACACATTGCGTACATGTGGTAATGCAGTAACACGGCGCTTTATTCCATATTGTCAACTGAGCTGCGTTTTTTCTTCCAGGAGATTCAAGTTGTCTGCGTAACATGTAGCCCCAATAGAACACTATATTGTTTTGGTATTGTAAATCATTAAAGTGCCATGGTAGATGTCTTAACTAAATAGCCCCTAGGAAGACAAGTGGTTACTGATAAAATACTAAACCCAGAAAGATTAAAGAAAATAAAAGGGAATAATTGGCTTCGAGGCTGACGTGTTGATCATTTTCAAGTTCCGTTCTCAATATATAAATTCACGTTGCTGTAATCACTTCGTGACTATTTCAACCTTTTAAATATGACAAGGGTGTGACAGTACCTGAAAAGTGACACTGGGCGGAACGGCGCTTAATTAGGGGAGAAAATGAAAATTTATCCTCAAGTGCTGACGTTCTTCATAAAACTTCAAACTTGGCTATTTCACACTGTTTGTTTGCTGACGAAGGCAAAGAAATGGACAAAAGTGAAAAACGCACGTGCAGGGCGTGCAAAGCTATTGTTTTTGACACTAAATATGCAAATTTGTGACATCTCGTTGCCGTCGCCTTGTCGTTGCTTCAGCTTCCTTCTTACACTCTTACAATCCACCATAACAAGGTCACCACCAGCAGTGAACCTCACTTTCATTTGAAGGCCAGGTAACTAACCACATAACTGTAGAATTCAGAGGCACCTTAAAAAAATCACAGATTTAAGGTGGCTCTGAATCCGCCAGACATAATTTTTTTAAACTTTGCAGAAAGTTTCATCTTGCCCTTCTGATTACTTTTCAGAAGTACAAAAATGGGCGTCAACCGAGTTCGTTTTGATATGTAAGCAAATAAAGACAAAATAAAGGGTGTTTTACAGAGCTTCCCCGTTGCCACGGTGACATATTATGTCACAAAAATGACTGCATCTTGTTCAGCAATAATCCGTGTTTTATTTGGTATCACAATATTGCTAATACATGATACAGCGTTGTAGTGCCGATCCTTCTAATAAGAGCGTTACTTGGAAGCATTGAAACTGTTTTGAGCCACGTTAAGCAACCAGACAAGACAAACAAGTCCGGATAACTTCAGGCCAAGTCCTGGATTCACTTATTTCTGTCAGATCGATGTTTTCCCCAATGCCTGTGGATCCTTTGAGAGGACGAAAGACGATACTTCACATCTCGCCGCAGATTGCAGAAAATGGGGAAAAGAAAAAGGCGTTGATAATGTCGGTAAATGGGGGCGCGATTTGTTTCGAACTCTGAATAAATCTCCTGCGTTTGTTGACGCTAGGTATTACTGGAATACAAACCCAAATTTACCCAGGTGGGACTGGCATGACAAGGAGAACAATGCACAAATTAAGCACATCGAGTCAGGGTGGCTCAATTGTTATCAACCGTGCTTCTCTCCTCCGCGACCCAGGTTCAACTCTGGCCTCGAGGTCGAGGCTCATTATGACTCCGAAGGTTTTTCTCCGGGTACACCAGTTTTTTTTTCCTCATCAAAATCGACTGTAAATCAATAACATCCGGGCGGATACCTTTGTATAGGAATAACCTCTGGTATCTCTCCCTTTCATTGTATTGAATGAATGAAGTTGGAATTATGATTCATTCTACAATAAATCATGAAAACTGATAAATTCTTCGGTAACAAAGGCACTGATGAGCCCGTACATTCTTTGTAAAATTTCGAATTTTCAAAGCGTCATTATTCAGAGATTATCTGGTGAATTCCCCTCCAAGTTTCAGAGATAGCTCATTTTTATGCAATGCACTTTCATTATTCATTGTTGCAACAATAGGTCTCCTGGTATGTTTTGTTTATGTTAGTCAGACGGCACGACATAGAGGCCCGCAGGCAGTTATGGGGTTGTAAACAAATGTTTTGTTTCTAAAGAAACTGTGGTGCTGCGTCGGTGGGTGAGTAAAACAGGAAAATTTGGTTTTTATCAAACGTGTTGATAAAGGTCAGAGAAGGTCAGAGCGAATGGGATTGGTTAGGATTATTTAGGGGTTTTGCAGGAGGATTTTCATCATACTACGTTTGTCAGTCGTCCTCGTTTTAATCTCGATCGGGTTTTGTCTTTTCTTTAGTAGTTTGAATAGGTGCGAACTGTAATTATCACATAATTTTTCCCTACGTAACAAAGTATTATTGCCCTTTCTCCGGGGTCTGGTGCCGGTGAATATTTTTCGGCCATATCTTAAGACTGGTTTTATTGGTGGTTTTTCTTATCTGGTACGGCACAATCGTATAGATTCATTAATATTTTATTCCTAGTATGTAATTATCAGTTACACGCGGTATCCAGTTCGTTTGCAAAAATCATTTACTTGTTATCGATGTCTTTTCATTTTAATGAGGTAGTCTTTCTGAGCTTCCTTTGCTAAGCAGACTGACCTGCGTACTCGATATACTATTCAAACTCATGAAATATTCATCATCCCGTGCGATGACGTATATAGAGGATATTACACGGTGGCGAGAAGATATGAATTTTATGTTCGAGTGGCAAGAACAATATCTCACGAGTGAGCGAAGCGAACGAGTGAGATATTGTTCTTGCCACGAGAACATAAAATTCATATCTTCGAGCCAACGTGTAATGTTCTTTTTATTATATGGAGACTAAATATTGATAAATTCCGATTTTATTGTGTTTCAAAGTAGTCAAGTTTTACAAATACGGCTGGGCTTTATAAAAAAAGGCGGGAATCGTGACGTCATTGAACGATACGACACTCACAAAGGTGACATACGGAAAATACGCCACTCGGGTCCCGGATGTAGTGGCGTATGGAATCTACGAGTGGTTTAGTTCCCAGTAAAACACTCTCCTCCATATAATAAAAGGCATTATATAAACCTGAATAATATATGCAAAGTTGTTCGGTTCGCAAAGACTGCTATGGGTCCGGATCAGCCCAATAGCGGCCAGGTCCGAAGAGACAATTTTCTGCAATCAGGATCTCGTCACTACTCCCCGGTCGATCAGTCATTTGATGCACGGCTAAATTCCCCAAATCCAGATTGGCTGGGAATAAGCTGGTGATCCTAAGTGAATAAGGCAATCAGTTCTTTAGTGGTGTTGGAATAGAAAAAGCAGGGTATGTCTTAGGATTCGATTTTATTCTTTATTTCCAGTCAAAATTTGTTTCCTTGATTCATCTATTTATTATTTTTTTTTGTGAAACCGGTTTTTCAAGTGAGTGGGTATCTGTGTGAGCCCGATTTTCAGGTGAACGGTATTTGTTTGAGACCCATTTTTGAGTGAGCGGGTACCTGTGTGAGCCGATTTTAGAGTTAACGCACTCGTTTGTCGAGTATTTTTTGTTACAGGGCACCAGTATCGAAAGCTTACGACAAGAGTTGGAGGAGTTGAAGGAGGCAGCCGACCTCACTCTTGTAGACAATACCATCGTATACCTTATTTTCATTCTCGAGTCAGGAGAGATGAAGGCGCACCAATTTTCCCTGTAGCTTTCGTAAACAGGCGATGCCATTTGGACGAGACTTAAGTTTATCCTTTGCAAATGAGGAAAAAATTCTTAATCTAGGACTGTAGATTAGCAGCGTATGTCACTTAAAATTAAAAAAAAAAGACTGACAAAAAACGCCGCAAGCGATTTGTCAATATGGCATTCCCTTGTTGCCTTGACTTTTACGTCGAGGTGTGGTAGCCATCTTCTCTCGAATTGAGTCGGGGGAAACTATCGATAATTTTCTCCCTTCACTAATTTTGTTGCTTATATAATTATCTCTTTTTCCTTGGTTTCTTGTTTTATAGAACCAAATTCGTGAGACGGGCGTAGTGGGTGGATGTTTTTCCCCGATTGAAGCCCACCAAATGGCTGCGAAGAGAAATGTTCAATGGGTGTGGTCGGATGGAACCCCCGCCCCAGGTCTAGGGGAGATGACCAATATTGACAGCGTTTTGTTTAGTGTTCTGAGTGTTTATTCTGGGGAATTCGCGTCTGTGGGGGAGATGAACTTTCGGGATCTGAACGTTTTTCTAGCAGGCGATGTTCATAATCATGTTGGCGCCTGGGATGTCATTCTACAGGATTATGAGAGAAGAGAGACTATTTTCAAATTCATCTCTAGGGGAGTCAGAGTCCTGGATTATCTTAGTCCCTTTAAAGGCGTGTTTAAGGGTGTTCACTATGACAGTAATGCTCCTCCGAAGGACGCCTTCCCAAACCATTTGTCTTGCAAGGGATTTGAGAATTTTATATCAAGAGAGATTCGTTCCCGCATTTTGACGGGGGCTGTAAAAGTAGTAATTCGTTAATGCGACCCTGCCGTTTGGTTGGAAGAATTCCACGTTTGTTTATCAGTTTATTGGCCTCGCCTCTGTTAGATTGTCTGATTTCTACCAAAAGCAAAATAAATTAGTTGGATTCACGTCAGCTTTCAGTCAATAAATTCTAGTGTTCATGTCTGATATAATTGTTGTACTAGGGTTAGGGACTGGGACGAGTTAGGTTTGGGGAAGATTGATTTTGCATTAGGAAAGTTATAATTAGGTTGCGTGAAGGTATCTGTAAACCGAGATCGGGTATGCTTTGTTTGGACTTGGGTGGCTTCTTGGCAAGCGAGACTGGGATCACTTATCACGTACCTTAATGCTGATTAGTCAGAGGAGGGGATAATGAACTATTTTCACATTAAAATCCCGAGGGAGTGGAGTCAGAATGGACTCCTTTCACCTATCCGTAATGCCATTCTTTTTTTGGGGGGGGGGGGGGGGGGAAGGGGGGGGGCGCGTAAAAACAATGCTAAGCATGGAAAAGTGTTAAGAGTAGGCCTGTCACGATTGCGTTGGAAAAGACCACAAGATAGTGCTTTAAAAATGAAAAAAAGTTCTTAAATAGTGCTCGAATTTTCGAAAGCTGCTCGAAATTAAGAAATAGTGCTCAAATGTTGCTAATCAATTTGAAACATAACCTTGTAGATTTTCATTAGTATGCCTTTTTTTCCGAAGTATTGGCCTTCCGTTGTTCATATATGTTCTGAGAAGTAAAACATTTTTTTTTGAGCAAAGAACTTGCATTATACATACATATGTTTTAAAGACTGACATAGTTTGAAATTGTTTTTCTTCCAACGCAACACTGACTGAGGCTTAGAATGTGTCACAGTTCAATAATTCAATAAAAGATCATAAAAGAATCCTAGTTTGCTGAAAACTGTTTTCCAATACTAAGTGTTGCTCCGAACTAGACCTGAAGAAAGAGCTCAAAGTGTTTGTAAAATGTGAAAAAGTGCTCAATTTTGCTCCAAATCGGAAAAGTGCTAAAACAGCCGATCCCAAAATAAAACACTTGGATGATGGAAACGTTGAGATAACGTTGAAATATTTTTTCTCGAATAATGTTATTTCTCTGAGCCGGTAATTGTTTGGATTACTTAATGCTTCCAGAGCAGGAAAAGAATGTTTTCCGTAGCTTTTCTGTTGCCTAATTCTAGATCTGTTGCCTAATTCAAGGTCCGTACACACTAATGCGTTTTCGAAAACCCTCCTTTTCAAAAACCTTCGGGTCCTTGAAAACGAATAAAAGGATCTGCGTCCACAATGGCGACTGAAAACGGAGATCTAATGCATTTTTGTTATCAGGTCATGCTCGGACAATTTCTTTGTCCTAATGCGCATGCTTCAATAGCGCCAGCAAAACTATCGGACGCTTTGCCGCCAAAAGTGAGGCTGCATGTGATTATGACATGCATATGATTATGACGTTGCGCGTATTCGAAGGCTTCCCTTTTCGCCGTCCACACTACAACGACAGACCTCCGTTTTCAAAAGTCTCCACTTTCAAAAGCGTATTCGAAAACCTCCGTTTTCGTGGACCTCCGTTTTTGAAAACGTCCGTTTTCGATCGTTTTAGTGTGGACAAGCCCTCAGTCTTGCTTGGTAGCCAATCAGGCAAATATAATTCATTGACCACTCTACATAGGGGAGAAATGAAATGAAATCAATGAAACAACAACAACTTTCATAGGAATCCCAACTGGCCGGCGACAATTTACAAAAACAGCCGAGAATTTGAACCAGTGGCTACCAGGATCAAATTAAAGGATTAGTCAAAACGGGTCTTAAACCGCCTCAACCGCTGGGCCGCACTGCATCCTTGTACATTGTACATGTCACATTTTGAGAACTGGTACATCATCCAATCAAATCAATACAAACGTCTTTGTCCCCTTCTTTTTGTTCTCAAATTATTTTTTTGAGAATCCCGACTGATCAAAAGTTGAAGAGGTAGTTTCACATCAATGACACAAAACTTAATTTTCTGAGGATGACCAAAAACCAAGGTCAACTTTTTATTTCCAAGAACCACATTCAGTGCATTCAAAGTATTTTTGTCGTGTAAAGCTACGGATCTAGAAGCTGAAAGTGGACTGAAATTTAAAAAAATGGTCAATTTTTGTCAAGCTTAGACAAAATCGCCAATCAATTCAATATGGATAAACCCCCCTGCTAAAATTCCTAAGATATCATCTAACTGTTATGAATGTGAACTCACAGTGCTGTGTTGGGCGTTTAACCCAGTTAATTCGTGACGTTTCTTAAACCCTTCAAGTTAACGAACATATATTTTCCAAAAGCTACCTGCGGGGGGAGCGGGGTTACTGGGCCACACATAATCGTCACATTCCCATCTTGTTGTGAGTATAAGCCAGTGAGCTTTCTGGTCTATCACTGCAAGAATTGTCCTCAGTTCCTTATAGCCTTGATACGACCATTTTCCAACATAAAAGTTCTCGTTTTCTTTTCCCCACTTGGTGCATTCACCTGCGAGGATGGAATTGTCATCTGGCAGTGGTATGAAGGACCCACACGATGTTGGCATTTGTATTGTTTGTCCTGTGAAGAACTGAATCACAGCTTCACCAGTGCTGTTGATTATCGTAGCCACATGAAAAGTACGTTTCCCTGGCTTGTGGCAGTGAAATCGCATTTGCGTGAAGGCCAAGACCTTTCGCAGCTCGTTGAGAGCGTTATTTGTGAGAAACAAAGCGTTGCTTCGAAAAGTGTCGATCTTGCGATACGAGTCTTGAGCTGCAATTGTGGGTAGCGGTTTTGAGTCTTCAACTACAGCGTTGAAAACAAGAAGCCAGCCTCCTGTAATTCAGAGATTTTTGTATCATCACATATGCCCGGTAACTACCTTTTTTATAAGGAGAAGTAAAAACCATTTCTTACTCGTTTGTTGCAAAAAATGTGTTTACCCTTTGGGAATAAACTGCTCTTTCTCAAATCTCTCGATGGCCAATGAGAAGATCGCTAAACAATGAGCTGAAAATTTTACGTGACCTTGGAATGCGAGTCAAAGCAAGTTTTGCATAACGCCTTACCTTTTTTATATTTTGTCTTGTGGACACAAGTTGGGGTTGTCTACAATAGTTCTTCACCACACACGTAAAGCCTGGACCTTGAACTTTTTACAAGAGATGTTTTTGTTTTCTGAGAGGGCGGAAAAAATGAACCGCTTTGTGGCGTTTTAATACATTGTTAGCGGAAGATTTCCGTTGGTGTTTGGTGTTATGGGAAAAGGTAAACCAGTTCCTTGCGGATTTTGTGTTGCGTTATGGCTCCTAATCGGATAAGTAAAAGTTTGTTACTAACTTCTTACTAACCAAGCGCGAGGGCCGTACTGGGGAATATTGGCCCGATGTCGTGGCAGTACGGACCGAGCGCAGCGAGGTCCGTACAAAAACGACCGAGGGCCAATATTCCCCAGTACGGCTCGAG
>NC_090877.1:7916106-7926106 GCF_036669935.1 Montipora foliosa | reverse complement strand
TCATTATTCGGTTTCGTTTACTGTTACATTGTTCAGTTGCACTGAATGACGGTTGTAAGGTTGTTAATTTAATTGGAAAAAGGTTGATTTATAGCGGATTAAGGGTATACATGTACTGTAGTAGAATTTAGTTTAAACGATTTTGCACCTTAATTTGATCCTACCCCGTTAATACGACCAAATTTCCATGGCCCGAAGGTGGTCGTATTAACGGGGTTCCACTGCATTTCTCTCCACTTTGTCATGTGTTTTTCGTTACTGCTCCGTCAACTGTCATCGCAAATGCGCAAAAGTGTCCGAAAGTTAAACTTCAGAATGCATATTTTTATGAAAGTGCAATAATTTTAAGGCGTAGCTCAGTCGGTTAGCGCGTAGACTGCAATCAGGCATACTTTACTTTAGACAGCCTTTTCGCGCCCTGTCTAAAGAAAAGTACGCCTGATCGCAGGTTAGTTAGTGCGCGACCTTCTGAGCTGGAGGTCGCCATGCTGTGTAAATCTTAAAATCTACGACGCGACGGCAACGAAAACGTCACAAATTATATATATTTAATGATTAAACACGATAGCTTTGCACGCTCTGCACGCGCATTTTTGATGTTTTTACATTTCTTTCACGTTTTCGGCAAATCTGCGACGTGAAATGACCAATTCTCAAGTTTTTCAGAGAACGTGAACACAAGGCAGCGAATTTGAATTTTCTGTCGTAGCTTCAACACCGTACCTCCTAATTCAGTTCCTGGAAAGTTGCGCTAGTTTTTAGAGGTTAGACAAACCGACATAATGACGAAAAAGATTAATACACCTGAAGTTGCAATTTTAATGAGGTTTTCGTAACCTTCGCGTCGTAGATCTTAAACTCCGTTATACCCGTTGAACGGATGCGCACCGAGGGCCAAAAGTTTATCAGTAACTCTGGTTTATCAGTAACTGGCACGGGTTATCTTCCTAAAATAAGGACCTTTTTATATTATTCCAGAGTTTGTATCAGAAACAAAAAAGAATTTTAGAATTGTTTTTGGGCCTCCACCCAAAATACCTTTATATTCAACAATTAATATGAAGCAAAAAATCTTCTGCAATCGCACTTGGCTCGTGCAGGCGGTCTTTACTTCTGTGTTATGGTTATAGCAAAGTATCTTTGAAGGTAGTTTCCGATTGCACGAAATGATCTAACGAGACGAACATCGGCAGAGAATTCAAGAAGTGTCAGATGAACTATTGTTATAGAACAAACACTACAGTATGTGAGAAAGCGGTCACTGCTGCTTCGGCTGACCTGACTTTGTCGAGTTTATTAATTCTGATCAGAGAATTTGATAGATCTTGATAATTGCGGAGTTTGATTTTACTTATCAGGTTTTAATGCAAAGACGCGGCTGTCACAGGATGTATCTTTTTGTAGGAAGGCGTTGCATCCGAAAGAAAACAGAAGAGCCGAGGCAAAAAGAGTTTCGAAAAGCAGTAACATCGCGGGGGCTACATTTAATCGAAAAAACACTTTTGAAGTCCGGCTCGATCTGGCCGCAGACAACCCCAGGGACGAATGAAAACATATTGTCGTTGGCTCCTAATTAAGAATAAGACGGCTTAAGTTTTCCGTCTTTAAATAATGAAAGCATTTGTGTCTTTGGAGAGACAAGAAGTGTCATGGCGTGCGAATAATTAGCTAATGAAGCTTAATTAATGTTTTGATATTGAAATTTTATTGAAATTTAGTGTTTCTGGACAAAACTCAGTACTATCTCGGTGGTCTCCAATAGTTTTCCGCGTTTTTTCGTCAAGTTATTTCAAATAGTTGAGGTGTTAATCTCGACACGTTTGTTGGGCCGACTTCGTCATTTAACAGTTATTCGCCGAAGGCGAAGTGATTATTGGTGAATATTCATCGAGACGAAGTCGAGGTGAATATTCACCGATAATTACTTCGCCTTCGGCGAATAATTGTTTTAGTATAAATACAAAGGTGATTATTTCAAAAAAGAGAAAAAAAAACATTTCAAAGCGAAATCATCTTTAATTTGTCTACGTGCTACTCAATTTGGGTATTTAATCAGTGGTTTCATAATTTGTATTCGTTTTTGCATCCAGCCAAGCACGGCTTTCTTTTTGTTTTGAAAAAGGTTCTTTTTAGACAGATAAACGATACTGAAATACCCATAAAATTTTCAAAAAAAGATTATTTGAAAAAATCAATGCTTAGCTATATTCTGCATTTGGAAGTGAAACGTGCCATATTAAAAAAAAATTATTCAATTTAAAGACCGCCGGAAATTTGGTTTTTTGTCAAACCGGGAGTCAGTTCGTTGACGCATGCGCAGTTGATCTGAGAACGAGTTCAAGGAAGGGCGAGGGAATTACCTTTGATGCAAACAACAGTTCGTGCCGTGATTTTTGCTTGTGAGTGGTTTTCCCGGTTAGCTCACGATGTGATGATGTCAGTCACCGGAAGAAACATTTCACTTCCTTAGCAACGCGCGAAAAATACGTCTGTGGGCCCTTAAGGACTGGCTAAAAGGGTCCAACGTGTTGTCGAATCTAACATGTTGCACTCGTTTGGCCACCATGTTGCATCAAACATCGTCTTCAACATCATCCAACGTTTCTTTTCTTCTAAGGAGTGAAAAACAGTGTGGCATTTGTTTGGCCATCACATTCAACAGTGTTGCACGCGCGCTTGCGCTGCGGCTATCGGTATCCATTGTGATGGTTTATTCGTTGCGTGTGCTTGGCGCGTTGCCGCGTCAGTTTAAGCTTCAGAATGGTGAACGAGCCAAGTCTTGAAGTAGGGAGTTTAAGACCTACGACGCGACGGTAACGAAAACGTCACAAATTTAACGAGCAAAAACAATAGCTTTGCACACTCTGCACGTGCATTTTCCATTTTTGTACATTTCTTTCGCGTTTTCGGCAAATCTGCGATCCGGAGAACATGAACACAAGGCAGCGAATTTGAATTTTCTGTCTTAGCTTCAACACCGCACCTCCTAATTCAATTCCTGGAATGTTGCGCTAGTTTTTAGGAGTTAGACAAACCGACATAATGACGAAAAAGATTAATAAACCTGAACTTGCAATGTGAAATGACGTTTTCGTTACCGTCGCGTCGTAGATCTTAAATTCCGTAATAGGGAGTTTAACGACGACGGCTACAGGGACGAAAACGTCACTTCAAAATATACGCTTGAGCTATTCTAAGTATTTCGGGATTATTCAATCTTGTTTATGTTATACAATATGTGCGAAGTGTCTTATAATTGGATTGGTACGGGCGGATTTGAAGGAAAGAGAGAGACTGAAAGATTCACTGTAGTATGTCCACGTTGTCGTCAAAACCTCAAATTTGGTAATTTCACGTAGTAGTTTTGACGAGTACGGGAGAGAAATGTTCAAAAATCGTGCCGCACGTGCAAAACGATCATTTTGGTTCTTTTAACCAATAATATTACTGCTTTTTGGCGTTGTCGTTGCCGTAGCCGTTGTCGTTTCTTAAACTATCTATAATATCTGAGCGACGAAAGCTTGAGCATGCTGGTGATCAGGTATTTGCATTCTTGGCTCCTAGTTAAGAATAAGACGGTTTGTGTCTTTGGAGAGACAAGAAGTGTCATGGAGTGCGGCGAATATAATTAGCTAATGAGGCTTAATTAATGTTTTGATATTGCAATTTTATTGAAATTTAGTGTTGCTGGGCAAAACTCAGTACTTGCTCGGTGGTCTCCAGTGGTTTTCCGCGTTGTTTCGTCTAGTTATTTTAAATACTTGATTTTGCCTTCTTCGTTGACAAAAAGAAAACCAAAAAAAAACGAGATTTTCAGACAATAACCATCTGAAACAGCAATTAGATGTTTGCATGAAAGCACCGCGCAGGTGACAGTGACAAAGACCTCCAACTAATGCCGTCCATTTACCGTTGTGCGACCGACCTGTATTTTTGAATTCAAAATGAAAAAAGATTTAATGAACTTGATTTAAGTGTCAACTGTATTTACCGCTGAGGCACTAATTGGGAACACTGTACAGAAATCTAATCATATCAACTCATATAGTTTCATATCAAATTTAATGACTTACGCCCCGTCCACACGTATCCGAATACAGCTGTTTCGGGAAAGGTTGTTCCAAAGAAGCGTAAGAGCGTTCGTGACAATGCCGAAACGTAGTGTGGGATATATTCAATAAAATAAATTCAACTTGTAGTGAACGCCCGGAATCGAGGATACCACGACCGTCAAGTAAAGACCTACGGTGGCGAGCTATTTGAATGAAAGAGTTCTTAGGGTATAGGAGGTTTTGACGTGAGGTCATCGCCGCCATGCTGGTAGCCTTTTTTGTTCGTCCACCAGATGTCTTACATTTCTCTATTATTATTGGTGTCCCTGGAGGTTGGTTGAAAACGTCCTACAGCGTTGATGAAGAGGCAGTATGCATGCGCACATTTACCGACATTGAGATATGAGTGAGTTTCAAAATTCAGTCAAATGATCCACGCCATGAATTAGTAACAAAGGGTTAGGATTCACCGTTTCTTAAATGTGTCATTCTAACTGAAAGATCAACTTACTTAGCTATTACATCATCGACTGTCAATCACGCGACAAATCAAATAAAATCAAAGGTCAATAAAGAAAGTAAATGTTAATCAACGAAACATTCTCCGTCCCGATAAGGGCGTAGTCCTTATCTCTAACAGCTTCTGGCTAGTCGTCGTCCACCACCGTGTGGTCTCTATAGTTGAATTAACGGTTTCATTTTTCGCTGTAGTCAATCATTGTAGAGAAACGGGTCAAAGGCTCACATCTAACACTGTGATTGGAGTACATTGGAACCCCGCCATACGACCAACCCGTAGTTACGACCACTTTTTTGTGGCCCGAACAAAAAGCCCACTCATTTTCTTATCTGAAAACCCGTTAATCCGATCACCCTGTTATTACGACCAACGACCACCTTTTGGCGTCCTCAGTCGTTATTTTTGTTTATAAAATTACCCCGTTAATACGACCAGTCAAAATGCTTGGTGGGGCTTGCAAGACGTTTTGCATTTTCTAGAGACAAAGGGTAATATAAAAACCGCAAATGAACTTGTAAAAGTTATTGCTAATGTGCAAAGTGATTGGCTTAAGCAAAGGCGAAGCCAGTCGAAGGAAAAATACTTTTTAAAAACCGTTTGAACTTTGTAATAATTGTGAAAGTGTTGTAAGCGACAATATAGAAAACGGCTTTTCGAGACATTTCACAAGCCCTTTTCTTTCATAACAAGGAACTGAAAGAAGTCAGTGTTTTTCTCATTATTCGGTTTCGTTTACTGTTACATTGTTCAGTTGCATTGAATGACGGTTGTAAGGTTGTTAATTTAATTGGAAAAAGGTTGATTTATAGCGGATTAAAGGTATACATGTACCGTAGTAGAGTTTAGTTTAAAAGATTTTGCACCTTAATTTGATCCTACCCCGTTAATACGACCAAATTTCCATGGCCCGAAGGTGGTCGTATTAACGGGGTTCCACTGCATTTCTCTCCACTTTGTCATGTGTTTTTCGTTACTGGTCCGTCAACTGTCATCGCAAATGCGCAAAAGTGTCCGAAAGTTAAACTTCAGAATGCATATTTTTATGAAAGTGCAATAATTTTAAGGCGTAGCTCAGTCGGTTAGCGCGTAGACTGCAATCAGGCATACTTTACTTTAGACCGCCTTTTCGCGCCCTGTCTAAAGAAAAGTACGCCTGATCGCAGGTTAGTTAGTGCGCGGCCTTCTGAGCTGGAGGTCGTCATGCTGTGTAAATCTTAAAATCTACGACGCGACGGCAACGAAAACGTCACAAATTATATATATTTAATGATTAAACACAATAGCTTTGCACGCTCTGCACGCGCATTTTTGATGTTTGTACATTTCTTTCACGTTTTCGGCAAATCTGCGACGTGAAATGACCAATTCTCAAGTTTTTCAGAGAACGTGAACACAAGGCAGCGAATTTGAATTTTCTGTCGTAGCTTCAACACCGCACTTCCTAATTCAGTTCCTGGAAAGTTGCGCTAGTTTTTAGAGGTTAGACAAACCGACATAATGACGAAAAAGATTAATAGACCTGAAGTTGCAATTTTAATGAGGTTTTCGTAACCTTCGCGTCGTAGATCTTAAACTCCGTTATACCCGTTGAACGGATGCGCACCGAGGGCCAAAAGTTTATCAGTAACTCTGGTTTATCAGTAACTGGCACGAGTTATCTTCCTAAAATAAGGACCTTTTTATATTATTCCAGAGTTTGTATCAGAAACAAAAAAGAATTTTAGAATTGTTTTTGGGCCTCCACCCAAAATACCTTTATATTCAACAATTAATATGAAGCAAAAAATCTTCTGCATTCGCACTTGGCTCGTGCAGGCGGTCTTTACTTCTGTGTTATGGTTATAGCAAAGTATCTTTGAAGGTAGTTTCCGGTTGCACGAAATGATCTAACTAGACGAACATCGGCAGAGAATTAAAGAAGTGTCAGATGAACTATTGTTATAGAACAAACACTACAGTATGTGAGAAAGCGGTCACTGCTGCTTCGGCTGACCTGACTTTGTCGAGTTTATTAATTCTGATCAGAGAATTTGATAGATCTTGATAATTGCGGAGTTTGATTTTACTTACCAGGTTTTAATGCAAAGACGCGGCTGTCACAGGATGTATCTTTTTGTAGGAAGGCGTTGCATCCGAAAGAAAACAGAAGAGCCGAGGCAAAAAGAGTTTCGAAAAGCAGTAACATCGCGGGGGCTACATTTAATCGAAAAAACACTTTTGAAGTCCGGCTCGATCTGGCCGCAGACAACCCCAGGGACGAATGAAAACATATTGCCGTTGGCTCCTAATTAAGAATAAGACGGCTGAAGTTTTCCGTCTTTAAATAATGAAAGCATTTGTGTCTTTGGAGAGACAAGAAGTGTCATGGCGTGCGAATAATTAGCTAATGAAGCTTAATTAATGTTTTGATATTGAAATTTTATTGAAATTTAGTGTTTCTGGACAAAACTCAGTAATATCTCGGTGGTCTCCAATATTTTTCCGCGTTTTTTCGTCAAGTTATTTCAAATAGTTGAGGTGTTAATCTCGACACGTTTGTTGGGCCGACTTCGTCATTTAACAGTTATTCGCCGAAGGCGAAGTGATTATTGGTGATTATTAAATTCTCAACCTCGGATAATGCATTTCGTGTGCTCTGATTTGTTCACTCAATCTCGGTTATCAGCTCATATACCTTGGTTTGACCTTATATGGTAAATGATTGCGTTAAGCGTTGCTAAACTAAAAATGTTTTCGCCGGAATGCGAAATTACTCTTTGAATAAAGCCAAAAAGGAGAAAACCAACCATTTTTGTGGAAAGTTTGGATCAATTCCGACGTTTAGAAGTACGCGAAAAGGCAAGAAATGTTTTTGTGATGAGCCTGCGTCTGTCTGACAACAAGGTATTACACAACATCGCATCAGTTCTCATCAAGTGTTTTTCGATTTCGCTCGGATTTGCTCGCTTTTTCCGCTCGTATTTCGTACTTTCAAATTTTTGAAGTTGAAGGAATTTAATAAAACAATTATTCCATTCGCGCTTGTTGGATATGAGACTGGTTATAGCCAACTCGGCGCTACGCGCCTCGTTGGCTATTTACCATCTCATATCCAACGCGCGCTCATGGAATAATTGTTAAATATTCATCGAGACGAAGTCGAGGTGAATATTCACCGATAATTACTTCGCCTTCGGCGAATAATTGTTTTAATATAAATACAAAGGTGATTATTTCAAAAAAGAGAAAAAAAAACATTTCAAAGCGAAATCATCTTAAATTTGTCTACGTGCTACTCAATTTGGATATTTAATCAGTGGTTTCATAATTTGTATTCGTTTTTGCATCCAGCCAAGCACGGCTTTCTTTTTATTTTGAAAAATGTTCTTTTTAGACCGATAAACGATACTGAAATACCCATAAAATTTTCAAAAAAGATTATTTGAAAAATCAATGCTTAGCTATATTCTGCATTTGGAAGTGAAACGTGCCACATGAAAAAAAAAATTATTTAATTTAAAGACCGCCGGAAATTTGGTTTTTTGTCAAACCGGAAGTCAGTTCCTTGACGCATGCGCAGTTGATCTGAGAACGAGTTCAAGGAAGGGCGAGGGAATTACCTTTGATGCAAACAACAGTTCGTGCCGTGATTTTTGCTTGTGAGTGGTTTTCCCGGTTGGCTCACGATGTGATGATGTCAGTCACCGGAAGAAACATTTCACTTCCTTAGCCACGCGCGAAAATACGTCTGTGGGCCCTTAAGGACTGGCTAAAAGGGTCCAACGTGTTGTCGAATCTAACATGTTGCACTCGTTTGGCCACCATGTTGCATCAAACATCGTCTTCAACATCATCCAACGTTTCTTTTCTTCTAAGGAGTGAACAACAGTGTTGCATTTGTTTGGCCATCACATTCAACAGTGTTGCACGCGCGCTTGCGCTGCGGCTATCGGTATCCATTGTGCTGGTTTATTCGTTGCGTGTGCTTGGCGCGTTGCCGCGTCAGTTTAAGCTTCAGAATGGTGAACGAGCCAAGTCTTGAAGTAGGGAGTTTAAGACCTACGACGCGACGGCAACGAAAACGTCACAAATTTAACGAGCAAAAACAATAGCTTTGCACACTCTGCACGTGCATTTTCCATTTTTGTACATTTCTGTCACGTTTTCGGCAAATCTGCGATCAGGAGAACATGAACACAAGGCAGCGAATTTGAATTTTCTGTCTTAGCTTCAACAACGCACCTCCTAATTCAATTCCTGGAATGTTGCGCTAGTTTGTAGGAGTTAGACAAACCGACATAATGACGAAAAAGATTAATAAACCTGAACTTGCAATGTGAAATGACGTTTTCGTTACCGTCGCGTCGTAGATCTTAAATTCCGTAATAGGGAGTTTAAGAAATCACGACGGCTACAGGGACGAAAACGTCACTTCAAAATATACGTTTGAGCTATTCTAAGTATTTCGGGATTATTCAATCTTGTTTACATTATACACAATATGTGCGAAGTGTCCTATAATTGGATTGGTACGGGCGGATTTGAAGGAAAGAGAGAGACTGAAAGATTCACTGTAGTTTGTCCACGTTGTCGTCAAAACCTCAAATTTGGTAATTTCACGTAGTAGTTTTGACGAGTACGGGAGAGAAATGTTCAAAAATCGTGCCGCATGCACGTGCAAAGCGATCATTTCGGTTCTTTTAACCAATAATATTACTGCTTTTTGGCGTTGTCGTTGCCGTAGCCGTTGTCATTTCTTAAACTCTCTATAATATCTGAGCAACGAAAGCTTGAGCATGCTGGTGATCAGGTTTTTGCATCCTTGGCTCCTAGTTAAGAATAAGACGGTTTGTGTCTTTGGAGAGACAAGAAGTGTCATGGCGTGCGGCGAATAATTAGCTAATGAGGCTTAATTAATGTTTTGATATTGCAATTTTATTGAAATTTAGTGTTGCTGGGCAAAACTCAGTACTTGCTCGGTGGTCTCCAGTGGTTTTCCGCGTTGTTTCGTCTAGTTATTTTAAATACTTGATTTTGCCTTCTTCGTTGACAAAAAAAAACAAAAAAAAACGAGATTTTCAGACAATAACCATCTGAAACAGCAATTAGATGTTTGCATGAAAGCACCGCGCAGGTGACAGTGACAAAGACCTCCAACTAATGCCGTCCATTTACCGTTGTGCGACCGACCTGTATTTTTGAATTCAAAATGAAAAAAGATTTAATGAACTTGATTTAAGTGTCAACTGTATTTACCGCTGAGGCACTAATTGGTAACACTGTACAGAAATCTAATCATATCAACTCATATAGTTTCATATCAAATTTAATGACTTACGCCCCGTCCACACGTATCCGAATACAGCTGTTTCGGGAAAGGTTGTCCAAAAGAAGCGTAAGAGCGTTCGCGACAATGCCGAAACGTAGTGTGGGATATATTCAATAAAAT
>NC_090877.1:7908606-7911106 GCF_036669935.1 Montipora foliosa | reverse complement strand
GGATCAGAGGGCCTTTCCGACGCAATGGTTTCGTCTATTGTGGCTGCAGTGAAAACGGCGATACAGTCGACCAACGCAGCCCAAAATTCTTCCAGTCCCCTCAATCTGGTCGCCGACGCAGTGCAACAAGACGTGGCCTCTATTACGAATACTCCAGTGAGGGCCGTTGAGTCGTCAGGTAGTGAGATATTACCCAGTGCGCCTTTATTTTCTAGTATAGGTGTGCCCTTAGGTAGCCGCTTGAGTGCACGCCTAAAGAATAAGATCTGGGCGGAGGAATTCGTTACCTTTGGCGCTCTTCTAGATACGTCCCCTAATCTGGATAAGTTTGCATTATCAATCACCGCTCCCACCACCGGAATTGGGTCTCAAACCCCTAATTTTACCTTCGAACCGGTAAACAATTCAAAGAAATTGACGTCTATCCACGAGTGGGTGTCAGCTTTCCACACTTTTGTTGCTGTCTACTGCGAAAAAGTTCCCAGAGAGACGCCAAATTTAATGCAATTTTGCGAAACCGTGCGCGATATCGCCACGCGTGGGGGGGACTGGAACTATTACGATGAACAGTTTAGGTATCTTCGTCAAGGCAACCCCCCAAAGTACCCGTGGGGAGTGGTGCATTGGGAGTTATGGCATCGCGCGATGATTTTTCGTGCCAAATCTGGATATTTTGCAACCGACAAGCCCAACTCGAGGTTCAGGGGCAAACAACCTATGGTCCGAGGGGTGTGTTTCACTTTCAACGCCGGACGTCCCTGTGCGGGCTGTAGATATGACCATAAATGTTCCAAATGTGGTGGTAGACATGCAGCAACATCCTGTCAATCTGCCCCAAACATTCCTAAACCAGCCGGAGATAGAGCTATCGCAACTCCATCACATAATAAACAGCCCGCCAGTAACGCCGGTAAACGTATCCACACTTAGCCCCCTTTTACAACAATATGACGCTCGCCTTAAAAAATTTTTGCTTGATGGTTTTTCGTTTGGATTTCGCGTTGGGTTTGTTGGTACTAGCCGATTACGTCTTGCTTCAAATTTGCGCAGTGCGAAAGAACAACCTGAAATTTTAGCTGCTAAACTTGAGAAAGAATTGTGCGCTGGGAGAATTGTAGGTCCATTTTCTCGTCCACCTTTTGATAATTTTATTTCTTCACCTTTAGGCGTAGTTCCAAAGAAAACCCCAGGAGAGTTTCGGCTTATACACCATTTGTCATACCCCGATGGGTCGTCGGTAAATGATTTTATTCCAGACTAATTCTCGTCGGTTCAATATGCTTCAATAGGTGATGCTATCACACTCATTAAGTCGTTAGGTCGGGCTTGCTACATGGCCAAGACCGATATTAAATCAGCTTTCCGCATCATTCCGATTCACCCTGATGATTACCATTTAATGGGTATAACATGGAATAATTGGTACTTTTTTGACCGGTGTCTGCCCATGGGCTGTTCTTCGTCTTGCGCTATATTTGAAGCTTTTAGCACTGCGCTCGAGTGGCTTGCTAAACATTATCTCTGTGCTTCCGGTGTTTTGCATATTCTAGATGATTTCTTGTTTATTGCTTCCTCTCACGGGAAATGTGACTCCGATTTAAGCAACTTTTTGGGCCTATGTGATCGTTTAGGAGTACCTATAGCACATGAAAAAACGGACGGTCCTTCAACCACTTTACAGTTTGCTGGGATAACACTCGACACAATTAATATGGAAACGCGTCTGCCGGACGATAAGCTTCGAAAATGCAATGCTCAGTTATTAGACATGCACAAACGCCGTAAAACTACCCTGAAAGAACTTCAATCTTTGATTGGATTATTGAATTTTACTTGTTCAGTTGTTCTACCGGGTCGGGCCTTTCTTCGGAGGCTTATTGATCTCACAAAGGGTGTTCGTCTCCCTCACCACCGTATAAGGATTACGGAAGCCTGTCGTCGTGATTTGCAAGTATGGCTTCTATTTTTAAGAGATTTTAACGGCCGTACATTTTTTCTGGACGAACCGTGGCGGGTTTCACCGCCCCTCAAACTTTACACCGACGCCGCGGGTTCCAAAGGCTATGGCGCGCTTTTTGGAAAGCGCTGGTTTTACGGAGAATGGCCTGCCAATTGGAAATCATTGAACATTGCATTTTTGGAGCTCTTTCCGATCACTACCTCGCTCCATGTGTGGGGATGTCAAATGAGCAACCAATGTGTCGCTCTGTTTACTGATAATGCGGCTTTGGTTGACATTATCAATAAGCAGACTTCAAAATACCCCATGATCATGATCTTAGTCCGTGACCTTGTCCTAACATCACTACGTCATAATATCTTGTTTCGGGCTTATCATGTACCAGGTGTTGACAATACCCGGGCGGACTTAATTTCTCGTTTACAGATTGTAGATTTCAGGAAAGCCTTCCCAGATGCCGACCCAGAGCCAACCCATGTTCCCGAGACCCTTCTCCCGCAGAAGTGGTCGATACGTTGAAAGAATTACTACATTCCTCTT
>NC_090877.1:7901106-7903606 GCF_036669935.1 Montipora foliosa | reverse complement strand
TCTTTATTTCCAGTCAAAATTTGTTTCCTTGATTCATCTATTTATTATTTTTTTTGTGAAACCGGTTTTTCAAGTGAGTGGGTATCTGTGTGAGCCCGATTTTCAGGTGAGTGGTATTTGTTTGAGACCCATTTTCGAGTGAGCGGGTACCTGTGTGAGCCGATTTTAGAGTTAATGCACTCGTTTGTTGAGCATTTTTCGTTACAGGGCACCAGTATCGAAAGCTTACGAAAAGAGTTGGAGGAGTTAAAGGAGGCAGCCGACCTCACTCTTGTAGACGATACCATCGCATACCTTATTTTCATTCTCGGGTCAGGAGAGATGAGGGCGCACCAATTTTCCCTTTAGCTTTCGTAAACAGGCGATTCCATTTGGACGAGACTTAAGCTTGTCCTTTGCAAATGAGGAAAAAATTCTTAATCTAGGACTAGATTAGCAGCGTAATTCACTTAGAATAAAAAAACAAGACTGAGAAAAAACCGTAGAAAGAAATTAGAAAAAAAATAGAAAAAGTTGATCGGAACGGCTTCAAAATGTCAGTTTTAAAGTATTTAAATGAAACTAACCCTAACAATTTATTGAAAGCTAACCGAAACAAAAAGGCTTGGTTACTAAGAATGGCATCGACCGTCAAAAATGGCATCGCTTGTTTACGAAAGGGATATTAGCGACGCCGCAAGCGATTTGTCAATATCATGGTATTCCCTTGTTGCCTTGACTTTTACGTCGAGCTGTGGTAGCCATCTTCTCTCGGACTGGGTCGGGGGGAGCTATCGATAATTGTCTCCCTTCAATTTTGTTGCTTATATAATCATCTCTTTTCCTTGGTTTCTTGTTTTATAGAACCAAATTCGTGAGACGGGCGTTGTGGGTGGATGTTTTTCCCCGATTGAAGTCCTGCAAATGGCTGCGAAGAGAAATGTCCAAATGAGTGTGGTCGGATGGAAGCCCCGCCCCAGGTCTAGGGGAGATGACCAATATTGACAGCGTTTTGTTTAGCGTTCTGAGTGTTTATTCTGGGGAATTCGCGTCTGTGGGGGAGATGAACTTTCGGGATCTGAACCTTTTTCTAGCAGGCTAGGTTCATAATCATGTTGGCGCCTGGGATGTCATTCTAAAGGGTTACGAGAGTAGAGAGACTATTTTCAAATTCATCTCTAGGGGAGTCAGAGTCCTGGATTATCTTAGTCCCTTTAAAGGCGTGTTTAAGGGTGTTCACTATGACAGTAATGCTCCTCCGATGAACGCCTTCCTTAACCATTCGTCTTGCAAGGGATTTGAGAATTTTATACCAAGAGAGATTCGTTCCCGCATTTTGACGGCGGCTGTAAAAGTATGGGGTAAGGTGAGTGTGAGTGAAACGCCTTGGCTCGTGTTACCTCTGACAGCTGAACCGTGCAAACCTCGTTTATGTGTTGATACGCGCTTCCTAAACTTATGTATGGCAGATACGCCCATTTCTTTGGATAAATTGGCTGTGGTCCCACGTTTTGTTACTTGGAGTCATTTTATGACGAAGTTGGATGATGAGGCCGGTTATTATCACAATCTTCTTACGGAGGAGTCCCGAACCTACGTCGGGTTTGGGTGGGATGGTTGGTGATTCGTTAATGCGACCCTGCCGTTTGGTTGGAAGAATTGCACGTTTGTTTATCAGTTTATTGGCCTCGCCTCTGTTAGATCTAGATTGTCTGATCTATACCAAAAGCAAAATAGATTAGTTGGATTCATGTCAGCTTTCAGTCAATAAATTCTAGTGTTCATGTCTGACATAATTGTTGTACAAGGGTTAGGGACTGGGACGAGTTAGGTTTGGGGAAGATTGATTTTGCATTAGGGAAGTTATAATTAGGTTGCGTGAAGATATCTGTAAACAGAGATCGGGTATGTTTTGTTTGGACTTGGGTGGCTTCTTGGTAAGCGAGACTGGGATCACTTATCCCGTACCTTAATGCTGATTAGTCAGAGGAGGGGATAATGAACTATTTTCACTTTAAAATATTGAGGGAGTGGAGTCAGAATGGACTACTTTCACCTATCCGTAATGCCATTTTTTTTTTGGGGGGGGGGGGGGGAGGAGGGGCGGAGGGGGTGGAGTAAAAACAATGCTAAGCATGGAAAAGTGTTTAAGAGTAGGCCTGTCACGATTGCCTTGGAAAAGACCGCAAAATAGTGCTTTATAAATGAAAAAAGTGCTTAAATAGTGCTGGAAGTTTCCAAAGCTGCTCGAAATTTAGAAATAGTGCTCAAATGTTGCTAATCATTTTGGAAACATAACCTTTTCATTTCCGAATTTTTGGCCTGCCGTTGTTCATATATGTTCAGGGAAGTAAAACATTTATGTTTTCGAGCAAAAGACTTTCATTATACATATATATGGTTTAAAGACTGACATAGTTTCAAATTGTTTTTCTTTCAACACAACACCGACGGAGGCTTAGAATGTGTCACAGTTCAATAATTCAATAAAAGATCATAGAAGAATCCTAGTTTGCTGAAA
>NC_090877.1:7886106-7888606 GCF_036669935.1 Montipora foliosa | reverse complement strand
GTACCCCCCCCCCCCCCCCAGGGGGGTTAAACATGAAACGTTAGTGATGTATGGGGTGTATTTGTTCATGTAAACACAGGCAAATTATTTCTTATTTTTCAGCCGGGCTACCGAGATGCAACTTGTTTTGCCTGGCATACACTTTTATCAACAGCAACAGTGAATTGGTTCTTCTCTGATTTTAAAGCAAACCATTTTTAAGTTTTATACTTATGGAACTCGATAACTGAGGAATAAAACTCAACAGCTATTACACCTTCGAACATCTGCTTCCTTAATCAGGGGCGTAGCGTGAGATTTGAACTCACACGAAGAATGTTTCGAGCGCCACCAGGGGGGTCTGGGGGCATGCTCTCCTTGACAATTTTGAAAATTAGGGTCTCGAAAATGCAATTTCCGACTATTTTCGAAGGACATTTCAATAAATAAGTGCAAAGGAAAATGCAGTAGTTAGTTGTTTATTTTACCAATCTGTCGAGTTTCCTCTGCAGAAAGCTACAACACAAACAGATGGTTTACGATACAAGCAGAGGGCAAGACGTCGCAAACTCTGTTATAATATCATCATCATCATACCGTAGAGTTCCGATAGTAGCGACCCTCGTTACTTTCGGAATTAGCTTTCGGGGGATCGTTACTTTCGGGGAACAAAATCGTTTACAAATAGAGCTGGCGCGGGCTTCTTTTCCGAAATAACTATTTAGAATTTTCAGTGTCAATTTGAAGAAACGTTCCTGTTGTTGATACGAAATGATACCGGTTTACGGTAGTTCTTACATCGCTACATCAGTGAACTGATGTCAAGGACGAATGGTGGCATAAAGCTTCCCCGGCCTTGTTGTAAATTAAAGTGCTTTATTTTAAACAATTTGTGACACTGCACGAACACATTATTGTACATTAAAATTTTGACTATTGATTGACAAATTAATGATATACGGTATACCATTTAAAAAACTTGGGTCTCGCTATTTTCGGGAGAGTGGGGGTCGCTACTCTCGGGAGGTCGCTACTTTCGGGGGTGTCCCTACTATCGGGATTTACTGGCGGCTCCAAAAAATTGACGTTAATTTCGGGGGGTCGTCACTATTGGAACTTTACCGTAGTCACATTTCTTTAAAAAAACCCCGGGAACTGGGGTCTGGTGATAAGACTGACACTGTGTGGGGGCATCGAAAGGTAGAGTTTTTTTTTTCGCTTTCGTCCACCACTACGTTTCTTGTCGTTAAGGGCCTACTGACGTATTTTTTGGGGTGCGTTGCTAAGGATGTAATAGTTAACTAATTTGAGAGAATTTGGCATGCCAAGCCCATGGTCACGTGACCAATAAAAGAAAACTCTAAATTTGTCTACGTGCTACTCAATTTGGGTATTTAATCAGTGGTTTCATAATTTGTATTCGTTTTTGCATCCAGCCAAGCATGGCTTTCTTTTCATTTTGAAAAATATTCTCAGTTTAGACAGATAAACGATACTGAAATACTCATAAAATTTTCAAAAGAGATTATTTGAAAAAAATCAATGCTTAGCTATATTCTGCGTTTGGAGGTGAAACGTGCCATATAAAAAAAAAAATTCAATTTAAAGACCACCGGAAATTTAACTTTTTCTCAAACCGGAAGTCAGTTCGTTGACGCATGCGCAGTTGATCTGAGAACGAGTTCGAGGAAGGGCGAGGGAATTACCTTTGATGCAAACAACAGTTCGTGCGGTATTTTTGCTTGTGAGTGGGTTTCCCGATCAGCTCACGATGTGATGATGTCAGTCACCGGAAGAAACATTTCACTTCCTTAGCAACGCGCGAAAATACGTCTGTGGGCCCTTAAGGACTGGCTAAAAGAGTCCAACGTGTTGTCGAATCTAACATGTTGCACTCGTTTGGCCACCATGTTGCATCAAACATCATCCAACGTTTCTTTTCTTCTAACGAGTGAACAACAGTGTGGCATTTGTTTGGCCATCACATTCAACAGTGTTGCACGCGCGCTTGCGCTGCGGCTATCGGTATCCATTGTGATGGTTTATCCGTTGCGTGTGCTTCGCGCGTTGCCACGTCAGTTCAAGCTTCAGAATGGTGAACGAGCCAAGTCTTGAATTAGGGAGTTTAAGATCTACGACGCGACGGCAACGAAAACGTCACAAATTTAACGAGCAAAAACAATAGCTTTGCACACTCTGCACGTGCATTTTCCATTTTTGTACATTTATTTCACGTTTTCGGCAAATCTGCGATCCGGAGAACATGAACACAAGGCAGCGAATTTGAATTTTCTGTCTTAGCTTCAACACCGCACCTCCTAATTCAATTCCTGGAATGTTGCGCTAGTTTTTAGGAGTTAGACAAACCGACATAATGACGAAAAAGATTAATAAACCTGAACTTGCAATGTGAAATGACGTTTTCGTAAATTCCGTAATAGGGAGTTTAAGAAACCACGACGGCTACAGGGACGAAAACGTCACTTCAAAATATACGTTTGAGCTATTCTAAGTATTTCGG
>NC_090877.1:7863606-7876106 GCF_036669935.1 Montipora foliosa | reverse complement strand
GAAAACACAGTGGCCAGCAAGGCACGATGGGAAGGTTGGTTGGACTACTAACGAATATACAACGGCTTTCCTGCATTCTGATTGGCTGTATTTTATATGGCATGGTATAAAAAGATGTATAAGCCAACGGATAATGTACCGTACTTACGTGATTACGACGGAAGCCACAGCAAGCTTAAGTTAAACTCCGCTTCTTAAACAGATCTCAGGAAAAATACAACACAAATAGCGGTGATTAACATAGTGCATGACGCAAAGCATTTTTATAAACTTGACTTTTCGTTTGCTACAGCAAACATTTATCTGGCTTCTCCGTGTTCTCAATTAAGCTTCGATGACCGGTGAACTTACTAGGCCCAGGTTTTATAGAAGATAAATTTATTTGAGAGATATGGGGATGAATAATCAATCAATAAGGGGACAATTGCTTTACATTTTACGGACAATAAAATGGGCAGTTCCCTTTCCACATGTAAACTATACCATAACGTTTGCCTTTCACCAGTTAAATCCCAAGCCCTACCTTGTTGGACCTCCTGAACATCATTCTTGCCGCCATTTTGATTGACGTTCAAAAGCTATGCTTACCAAAGGTTATGTGTCGGTAGGTGAAACAACACTTGACCGTGAGTACGAGTTTTTTGGAGTTTTTTGGCGCCCGCCCACCCACCCCGAAAGAGAGCTTGCTCGCAGGCTATGGTGACCCCCAATGGACCTTTGTCACCCGGCGTCCATGCTGGTCAAACACAATAGAGTTCGTACCCGAAGCCTCTAGTTGATTCACACTTGGGAGCGAGTTCAGGGGATGCTGAACAAAAGTTTTCAATCCCTCGGGACTTAAGATTGTCGCCACGGACGATTTTTATCCAAAAGTAACTTTTTTAGAATTCAAGGACACGGGACCCTGGCCACTCCAAGGCAGGAAGTCCGCAAATCATGGGCTTCCGGCTCGTCTACGCTCGCTCAGAAATTTGAAACAACAGTGGTTGTCAACGGTTACAAAAGTGGATCTTTCACTACGACTGCACATAAATTGGAAGTGGCCAGAGTCCGTGTTCTCGCATTCTCGTCACCAGAGCCTCGGATAGACCCAAGGCTCTGGGAAACTCTATGCAGGAGAACATGCGCCGTAGGGTTCTCATAGCCAAGAATTGGCTATTTGAACCTTACGGCGCCAGCTCACCCCTCGTGCTAGAATGAATGCACCACTTGGAGACTTCCGCTGTTCTTCACGAAAACCAATGAGGAGACACTTTTTTTCAGGGTTCCCTTGAGCTCTTCTCTCCCTCAGTCAAGAGAAGAGCTCTGGGGTTGAGATTGGTGTTCTTGGTGCTGACCGAAACAAAAGCGGACTTTAGAAACGAGATTGGGCAAGGGGCTATCCATTCTCGTCACCAGAGCCTCGGATCTTATATCTGCGCATGACCTGAGAACATGCGCCGAGGCCCGGGTTATGGAGCGTTTTCACTCACGTGACCAGCAACCATTTTGGGTTACTGAAACAAAAGAATGTATTTGCAATAAAAATAGAGTTCATTTCCCGGAGGATTAGTTTGGTTCATCATCATGGCCGCCATTTCTTTGTTTTCGAACACCAACATGGCCGCCGTAACATCATGACGCTCTGTAGCCAAAAATTGGCTACTTGAACCTTATAACGCCTGCTCACTCCTCGGGCTAACATGAATGCACCAATCAGAGACGTCTCTCATTGTTCTTTACAAAAACCAACGAGAAGACAGTTTGTTTCAGGGTCTTCTCTCCCTCAATCATGCGCAAAAGAGAAGAGAGAGAGCTCTGGGGTCGAGATTGGGGGCTATCTTCCAAGAACTCACTTATCTGAAAAAAGGTAAGAGTCGTCTGCGTGATTCAATACTTTTATTAACCTCTAAATATCGCTTTGTCAACAGACAAATCATAAATACTGGTAGCCATTTTTGCACATGCCTTTCTTTAACAGTGTGCCAAATGAGTATTCAAGGTTTTAATATTTAACCCCTTTGTGGAACAGTGTAAAAGTTAAATTTTTAAATAGAACCTTCTCTAATTAACAATTAATCACCCAGAGGTGAATATCGGTGAATAAAAACCGAGACGAAGTCGAGGTTTTTAAATTCCCCGATATACACCGAGCCTCAGGTAAATAATAATGTTTTAGTATAATTACATAGGTGATCATTTGAAACAATTAATTTCTTAGTTGGTCACCTCGACAAAACAGCCGGTTTGAAAAAATTCGCTTGGGTGTTTATTGCGTAATAATCACCTCATGTGCAACGAATCAGCGCAGACAATTTCAATAATCACCTACGTGATTACATCAAAATCAAAATAACCCCACTTAAAAAAAAAACCTTTGAACATGTTCCCACTGGATCAGTGTACAACGATTCCATCTTTGAGTTTCTTAACAGTTCAGAAACAGAATAATCGATTACACGGAACAGCAGTAAATTTAAATTTTACCTAGACTTGAACTGAATAAAAAAACACCACAAGAGTCAAGACTTCTGCTAAGAAGCGGAACTGGAAATCAACGATTAACAATTGATTTGCTTTTAATCAGCAACATCAATGTAATACAATATTCGCACATGTCCTCTCTGGACCATTGCACAAACATCCACGAGGAAACAAACAAAGATAAATTAAAAGCTCCCCAAGTCTGCTTCTGTTATTCTTTGACATGCTACCACAGATTTTCTTTATTCTGCAAACAGTAGCTGTGATCTTTCCTTGTTTCTTTATTTACCAGAACCTATTGCGACTATGCAAGCAGAACAGCCTCTACTTAACTCTCCTAACCATTTTAAGTGGAAGTTCACCTCTGTATGATTGGCTGAAACTGATCACGTGTCGTGATACAGTTTACTGGTTAAGATTAAATTGCACCAAACGCCACATTTATGTCCCTTGGATCAAAATCTGCTCAGCTTTTAAATCGATGCCAAAAAGAGTATTAATTGGAATAAGTAGTTGACTTTCTTCGACAAAACACTCGATAAAATGCCGCCTGTTTGTTTCCTACACTAGTGACACAAAACTTTGAAAACAAGAATGCAAAGCAGTTTGTAAGGACGAATGTAGAAGAGACCCATATCTTCTTTCACTATCTCGGTTGGGCGTCAAGCAACCGCCAGTTTTTCTATTTTTAAAATTTGTGCCGGTGATAACAGCGAAATGTGATTTCTTACGATAGACAGATTTGAAAGATCTTTCTTAACCATGAAAAACATTTGAAGTTTGATGCACCTATCTTTTTGTTGAAAGCACATCTACAACTGGTTCTTTATAATTCAATTATGAAATTATAGTTTTTTTAAAAATCTTATACAAATTGTTTTCACACACCCTCTCTAGGATGGTCGAAAAGTAAAACTGAAAAAAAAAAAAGCCGTTGAAGTAGTTAGAATACTATCTTCATTTAAATCATATGTACATAGTCTCTCTGGAATAGTGTACAAAATATATTACTTCCTTTAGGATGCTATCCTAATTAAATAAATCATATGTACATAGTCTCTCTGGAATAGTGTACAAAATAAATTACTTCCTTTAGGATGCTATCCTTATTATTTTAATCATATGTACATAGTCTCTCTGGAAAAGTGTACAAAATATATTACTTCATTAAATTATTTGTTTTAGAATTAAGATTTCGTTTGTTATTTTTAAATCTTATTTGTACATAAACTCCCTGGGTTAGTGTACAAAAGCTAAAAAGGCGAACACAACATAAGCTGATGATTCGATTATCAATGCAATTATAAACGTTTGACTGTCCATAAACTCTTTGGCTTAGTGCACAAAAATACTTGAAAAAAAAAGTTAACAATATTGTAACTATTGAAAAACAACCTATCGCTAAATTTACTGAATCTAAGTCAGTTGATCCCTTTTCTTTGTTGCAAATTGTTTGTGTGAAGAGTAAAATTTGATGTTCCACTTTAATGTGGACATGGAGCAAAACCCCCATATGGAAATGTGTTTATAATATGATGAGAACTGATGATGACAATGAAAAAAAGATAAACGATACTGAAAGACAGCTCTTGAAGCAAAATTCCGATCCCACAATTAAGATATTCTTTGAGAATACTGAAATGTTGTGCATTGCATGTCCACTCTGGAACAGTGTACAATAATACAAACAGCATGGATACCATGCATCAAATTATTCTTTATGGATTAATTTAACAGAATTTAACTTCATTAAGAATTTGTTTGATTATAGGTTATTGTTAACAATCAAGGCCTTTTGGCAGTGGCTAGGAAGGAGTGACAATTCCTTACATCAATAGAAGAAAAGGAAAATTCTCCAAATGGTGATAACAGCTATTTACTGAAGTGGAGGTGGCTAAGTGGAGGATATATACCGAGCCACAGAGCAACCAATACTGAGATGAATAGTTGCTATCCACCGTTTTGAGGTATAATTATGTTAACTTATGCATTGCTAACGCTAAGTAACGTCAAACAAACCGTTAATAAATGATTGTTTAGTTACCGGTAAGCTAATTAAAGAAAAGTTGTTCACTCAATATGATTACTGTAAAATAACATTCTACAATTAACTACAGTATCAAAAGCACAACATAATTTCATTTACCTATGCATGTCTACTCTGAAACAGTGCTACTGAGACAGTGTCTACTCTGAGACAGTCCAAACTAAAATATTCTTCCAAACTAAAACATTCTTCCCTCAATAACAAATTTACATATTCTACAATTAACAACAGTATCAACAGCACAACACAATTTGTGGTGGCACCGGCTGAAAATAGAAAATTTGTTTATGATTTACGGAGTGAAGGCGAACAGAAATGATGTGTCTAGAGCCTGTATTCCCACCTAAATAGTATTATATTCATGTGTTGCCCTTTGCTAATAGGTAATTTACCTTATTTAACTTAGATATAGAATACAAATTAACTTTCTTACATCACAAACATTAATTCGAGTCATGCTAAATTATCAGGAGATCTATGCAGGCATTTACCAAGGCTCACACAGGGCTTGCTGCTGTAACCACCCATACAGATCTCCCAGAGGCTGAATTACATGTAAATGGAAAAGTGACCTATTCATTTATAGAATTGACCTGGCTAAACACTAACTTTGACAATCTTTCAACTGGCTTCGAAATGAAAGTACGCAAACATACCAGGAAAAAAGTGAAAAGGAGAGAGAAAAATGAGTGGGATCCATGTTTATAAAGCTACAAAATTAATTTTATTACTTTGATGTCTTGTTACTCTTGGTGGCTTTGCTCCCTCAGTGTAAACAAAACATTCCAGCTCAAGACATTGTGGATGTAGCTGCTTTACAATAACTGTTCTTTTACTTCTGTGCTTGAATATCTACATCTAATGAAAAAGGAATAAATAGACAATAAATCCACTAAAGTCTTCAAACATCTCTATGGCTGCCTCACTTGATTGTAGCCAGCATATTCTGTAATTACACTGGAAAAATGCAATTGAGTGGCTTTTGTTTTTGACAAAAGTTCTTTAACACCATAAAGATTATATTCATGCCAATAAAGTTCATAGCCATTTTATAGAATTAGGGTTTGGAGACTGATAGTTGTCACAGATGCATCCTCACTTTCAGACATCTGCCCAGCTCAACCATGTTCAAATACCTTTCTTCCAACATCATCTATTGGTGATGAGTTTAACCTTAAAATGTACTATTTAAATGGCAGCTACATTGTATCAACTTACTGTTTTCTCCGGCGAAGGTAAAATAACAAAAGTAACATAAAACAGACTACCACACCAACACCCACGATAACCAGGACTATATTCCTTGTACTGTAGAGTCTTGTATTGGAATCATCCAAGTCCACCTGTGCAGCTACATTTATTACAGCTGCAGTAGCATTGGCAATATGTCTTGCAGAGGCAGTGGTTTCTGACACTTTTGGTGTGGTTATCGGAAATGTGGTACTATGAACTGGTGCACCTGAAATTAGCATCACAGATTAAGTAAAAAGGACCACACTATAATCATGATGGATCAATAATACAATTACAGTAACTCCCAGGTGGAAATATTATTAAGATCTTGAAAGATGGGTGTTAACTAAAGATAAGATCTTAGTAAGACCTTGTTTAAATTTTATTTTTAAAAGATGAGCGAGCCAAATTGTTTCTTGTTTATAATACTTTGGTTCAGGAGTGTGTGGAATGTCTGAAAAACAAAATCACGAAAGAGAAAAAAAAAAAGGAACATCCTACTAAAACAGCTTTAAGATGAACAGTTTTTTTCCCTATGTTCAAAAATAGACTCCATTAATTTTGATAATTGGTGACCAATGCAGTCTACACTTCAAATTTACACAATTTCACCTACTATTTTACAAGCACATTTCCATACTATCACCCAAGTTGGAAGTATTGGAAATTTCTGGGAGTCAAGCTTGGGATTAGTCTATGGTTATTAAAATACTCTAGAAATTGCTCAAACAGATCTTGGACAGGCCACAGACAACAAAACAGGAAATATGAAGCCATGCTTTACATTATTTTATGAAGAAAGCTTTTATTTCACCATAATATGAAGATTGAAAATCAAGAAATTTTGTGAATATATTACCTCAATTTGTGTGCTAAATCACAATGATACATGTAAAGCCTTTAAATAAAGTAAACACCCACATATAAGACCCTAGATTTTTCTAAGTTAGGCTTAATAAAACTGGTATTTGCGGTAGTTTTAGGCGATCTAGGTTCTTATTTCCACAAAAGATTATGTCCTCTACAATGGATATGGTATGACTGAATTCCTCTGATGAGGATGCTGATACCTTTATATTTCAAAATCATGAAAAATATGTTTTGAACTAGATCTGTGAAATTAAAGTGCAATTTGTTCCAGTTGCCTGAAATTTCAAGGTCATTTCCTAAAATAGGAACCAGTTTAATTTTTTAGGCTATCCTGGTTCTTATGTACGGGGGGTCTAAAATGAAATTTTTAGCCAAACAGGTTCTTAAATTTCAGGTTCTTACGTGCAGGTGTCTACTGTAGTTAAGCTTCCTGAAAATGTTGAATACATAATGAAATAAGAGATTAAATATTTCACACTACAAGACAGCAACGAAACTAGAGAGAGACTATTTTCACCTTTCAAAAAAGGTTTAAAAAACAGTGAGTCCCCCATGAATCTTGTTCAACTTCCCCTTTTCAATCAATTCAAATCAGCCATCTTCAATAACAGGTGAGAAACTGAGAACAAATGAACCACCTTATGCTCTGGTCAGCAGTCACCAGAAGAGGAAATTGGGCAGTTCGTGCGATGATTTAATCTTGTACATGTACATTTGTATCAAAGCAACTTTTGGTTGTTTTAGGAGAGGAAAGTGCTGATCCAAAACAAGAAAATGTTGGTAACGATTCCTTTACAAGAGGTAAAGACTGTAAGCTGTAACTATGAGAATATACACTCAGTTTATTTTGAGTCTGGACATAGTTAGTAGAGGATCTATGATCTGGACTGTCTCTAAAATTTACGATTTAGCATTCAAGTGTTTTCACACATTCAAGTTGACAAATCTTTTTTCTTGCATGTTTTAATCACCCAGTAGATAAATTACTAAACTTTCAGCTTGATAATAAAAATGTTTTCAAAGTAAATTACGATCGGAGAATGCTTCCATAGCGTGCAAGATTAAGAGCTCTCTCATACTGTCCTTTTTGATTAAAATGCTGCCCATAACTATGGTGCTCGACATGTAAATCATGCTTTTCTTTTATAAATTTGTACTTCAGCTTCCAGAATTCAACTAAATTCTGCAAGCAAGAAATACTTTTTCTTACTTTCCCAGACATGTATCCAGCTTTTCAAATTTGGGGTCTTCTGGCCCCCGTTCTTCAAAAAATTGGGGCTCCATTGCAAAGTTTTGGAGGTCCAGCTTACTTCGCCGCTGGATTCTCTGTCATTTTGCTCACGATAAACAACCAATGCTTGAGATTCGCCTGGAAAGCATGCAACAAACTGAACTTTGACTGAAATGTTAAATTATCATTGGCACATCGAAAGTGTTGCCGATTG
Organism: Montipora foliosa; assembly: GCF_036669935.1. Lineage (NCBI taxonomy): Eukaryota > Metazoa > Cnidaria > Anthozoa > Scleractinia > Acroporidae > Montipora > Montipora foliosa. The sequence continues at coordinate 7,868,048 of NC_090877.1, read as the reverse complement.
TCTTGCGTAAAAAACAGCTCAGGTAATGTCACGTAACATGTGGGAATTAAACAAACCTTCCTCAAGCTGGACATATAAATTGTTGACAAAATGAAACCATTCGACTACAAAATCCGAAAATAACAGCTTACATGTACTTTGAATATCCTAAACCAGAATCTTTAATATCAATTATTGTAAGTGTACAATACAATACAATAACTTTATTTAAAAAGAAGAACTGAGTATCAATTAACTCAAGAATGAATTAAAAGTCGGAAGCCAATTGAGTTAAAATAATATTCTTTTATTCAACACAAGGAAAAGTTTCAGTTTAATCCAAAACATCATTTCAATATACCATAATTATACTGTTTTTAGCTCAATGCTTAACTCACACAGTTTCAACTTACATGTAAAAACTGTTGCCTGCAACCAATCAAAGTTTCGATGGTGACAAAGCTCAGCTGCATAGTTCAGTTGACCAATTTGGTGAAGTGCAATATCAGAAGAAATGGGGACTGATAAGGCAATCACTGAATCAGAAAGAAGTGTTTACAAAATATAAAAGATGTAAATAAAACTAGTTTACCTAAATGGTAGAAATGCTGCCATTAGGGGAAGCTTAAGGGAAATGTTCAATTACCCTTGCGGTAATTTAACAGCAATTCACAAGTTTCCAGTTCAGTGACGTGTTTCATTTCAAAAATGCAGTATTTTGAATTTCTAATTTGTCACCTTGCGTAACGCCATGATACTCAGTGATACAAAGCTATTTTGGTTGGGAAAAAAAAGTCTATACCTATAAATCTCAGAAGCTGGGGCCTTTCAAGTAGATTAGGAGATTTGTTCATACACATGTATCTTATCTCATGAGTGAAAAGTAAGCGAATTCCAAAGTGAATTCCAGATGTTTTTGTTGATTACAGGCCGCCATATTGGTGGAATACATGGCGTCTATAACATAACTAAGAAACAATGTACCACACAGACCTGAGAATTGGAGAGGTGGTTAAAAACATTTTGCTTCCTACAATATTCCAAGTTCTTTTTGATTGAATGATCTTGAATTTACCCGTATTTTTCTGTTACGTGACACTGAAACTAACTATAGTTTGAGGATAAGAAAACAACAGGCTAAAATCTTCTGTGTAACAACATACTGCGCATCTTAATTCCTCCATTTGTGCATAACCACAATTCCTTACGCCTTTGACCACAATCCCTTGCATTTCCTAGAAAAATGTGTTTTTCTCCCGATTAGAGAGCTGCCTTGTTTTTTCGCTTCAGGTTCACTCACTGCAGCAGGAATAATCTTAGAAATAGCTAAGAGAGCATATAAATTGAACTTGGCCTGAAAATGCAGCTTGTTGTGGTTGGACATTTGTCCAATTTTATACTAAAATCCAAATAATTTTTATTTTAAAGAATCAATTGAAAGTAGAAAGTGGAACTTATCAACAAGAATTTAGATAAAATTCCACTTTGTTCTAAGATCACAGTACACTTTTCTTTCAAAAGAAGTGTCAATTACTGTAAGTGTGAACTTGAGAAAAGGGTCTGGACATAATTAGCTGTAATATTTCAAGTCAAGTTCAAGATTAGTTAAAACGATGCTTGTTAGGGGTCCTGAAGCACTTAGTGCATTCACTTTATTGCTTCCAAAATCTTTTTACAAAATTATTGTATCTGATCTTATGATATTGACAATATTGCATTTTTTTACAGTAAATCACTCCAATTAACTCAATCAAACATTAAGTTTTCTTACAAAAGTACATGTAGTCAATTTGTGGTTATGCTGGGTGTTAAAGACAGCCCTGTGATACATGTGTAGGTATGGAGAGCAATATTCCTCCAAATGGACACTTGCAAATGCTGCACATTTTCAATATTAAAAGTATTATGTAGTATTATTTTTTGGTACCATTTAGAGAAGTCAAAGGACACTTTAAATTAAGGTTATTGACAACAGCAAGACATACTTCTTTAATGCAAAGAAACTAGTAACAGATGGTTTCAGAGGTAGAAGACAAAGATAGAAAAAAAGTGCAGTGTCTTCATGTTTCCCTTTTGAAACTTGCTAATTATTGTAGGTCATAATTAAATCAGCGTATTCTTTGGCTAACACAAAAGAAAAGGGCCTTTACTAGCAGGGAGAAGTTTTTAGTCTGCATTTAGTGAATTTTGACCAAAAGTCTTACATGTATTACTCCGTGACACTTAAGCGAAATTACTGCCAGGGTTTCTGTAAATGATATAAAAGTCATTGTAATTTGTTGTTACAATATTATTTCATAAGTATGGTATGGATATATCTAATAAACTGTTGGTGGAATCTTCTTTATTGTGTTTCCTTTAAATTCAGCTCTCACAAGTCTCACGTTTTGTGATTAGTATCAATTCATAATCTTATCACAATTATTAACTAAGAGTTTTGCTGACTCTTGCAAAAGTTTGAGGTTGCTACTTTGCCTGGCTTCACAATGATCCAAGACAAGAATGATTTTAGATTCTTCCAATGTTAATGCCAGGGGTTCTTCAACATGGAACCAGAAAGATCCTGTTAGATCTTCTTAAAAAGAAGTTCCCGAGTAAAATTTTTTTCGGACATTTTCAAGGTCATGTCAGAAACTTCCAAGATTCTTTGCAAGCCCTTGCAATTTCCTTACTAAGGTTTCTCATCAGTTCTTACCAAGATCTTGAAAGAAAATCGTAAGTATCTCGTAAGAATCTTATTTAAGGAATATGATAAGGAATACAATAAGAAATTTAATAAGAATCTTAATAAGATTTCCACCTGGGACTCAGGTAGCCCTTACTTTGACCAATTTCAGGCAAAAGTCATCTCTCAAACTACCATCTTTATAATACGAAACTTAACTGTTTTCTTGCTCAGTCTTGAGGAGAGAAATAGCTGCAAACTTCTTTGACTTGAAACGTTTCCCTCTCACGATGTAGAGGGATTTATAGTACCACAGATTCATACAGGGTACATGTAATTGTACAAGTAATTTGGGGGTTTATGAGAAACACTTGACAGACCATTTGGCACCATGCATATACACTGTACCACAAAATTATTATGACACCAAGTGATAAAAATCAAAAGACATTACTACAAAATATAAAAAAATAAATGCAGAGCAGAAAAGAAGCTAAGGCCTTTAGAGTTAGTCACTACCATGTTAAATTATTGGACATGGCCATTATGGAGAGGACTAGAGAGAAAAAGAAAAACACAGAGTAAAACACTGAGCATTATTAATAGTTTATCAACTGACTGGTGTTTCATCTTTACCTGTAGTACGAGGTAAATCAGTGATGGCATTCTTTGTATTTGAAGTTGTCCCTCTGGTGGTTGGTTTGAAATCTTTAGACGTTGAAGGACTTGGTGAATGTGTTGTGCTCAGAACAGTAGAAGCTACAAAAAGAAGTAATATTTAAAGAGAGTTTGACTGAATTAGATTGACTTCATTCGTTATTACAAGCACTTGACCACGTGCAATTTTTCATGGCTGTAATTAATTCAATCAAAAAGCGTAAGTTTTGATGGACAAGTGGCATATCAACTTACAGTTTGAGCAGCCATACAGCTCCATTCTCATACATATTCTGTAATTGTAGTTCAGAGGATAGATTCTGATGTATCTGGCAAATATCGCTGGAGTGAAAGTGCGCGTCACTACTGATTTGCCATCATGATTTCCACGCATCACCTGCAAGGTGATAAAGAAAATATTAATTTTATGAAAGAGTTTAACAGCATAACAGTGCTCAAATTTGGACAATGGCTAGTTAACACAAAAACATACATTAAGAATACATTTTCTTTGGGACAGTACAGCAAGTACAGCAATGATGCAGCTCAACAAGGTAGAAGCGAAAGCATACTATGGCGTCTCTGGCTGCAGCTATGCGATCCAGGTGTGACCTTGGAGCACAGCTACAGCCAACTGGAATCAGCTGTGTGCTGGTTTTTGCTGAGGGGGAAAACCAGAAGACCTGGAGAAAAACCCTTGGAGCAGAGTAGAGAACCAACAAAGTTCTCAACCCACTTATGGCATCGGGTCCGGGAACCGAACCAGGGTCACATTGGTGGGAGGCGAGTGTTCTCACTCCTGCCCCATCCCTGCTCCCCTAAATGCCCTAATGTGGTCCAAAAAAAAAAAAAAAGAACCAATCAAATTAAATGTTGCAATGCCAATGGCATCTTTTTCACACTTTTTTTTTTTACTTTTTGCCTTTTACGCTGTATGTACTAATGTCTCAAATCCAACTTTTGATTTCCAACCGCTACAGACAAAATTAATGTTGCTGACAATGTTTTAAAGATTCCTGACTTAAATATAATATGTCTAACAGAGTCAGCGAAATTATTTATTTGACGTAATATGATGTCACAGGCGTTTTATGACATCATCTATCATCCCATCCTAATTCTCAAAATTTGAAGACTTTTT
>NC_090877.1:7843606-7856106 GCF_036669935.1 Montipora foliosa | reverse complement strand
TTTACGAATAGTGTGTGGGTTCTTTTACGTCCCACAGGATTATGAACATTGAAGGGTTGTGAGACGGGACCTACGGTTTATAGTCCTTATCCGAGAAGACTTGAAAGTCTTAACCATTTGTGGATGTAATTACAAAGGCAGCATTTTCTCCTCAGTTATTTTTTTTTAAGACCTTAAGTGTTGGTCCGGCCGGAGTCGAACTCACAACCTCCCGCATGGCAGCCCGATGCTCAACCAACTGAGCCACCGGTGTGCGGTGGACTGAATCTATTACATTTCTGAATGAACACAGGTACATGTATTAACCCTTTCCCATGTAAAATGTATGGCCACTTACCGATTTTACTGTCAAGCACCAGATGATTTTACTAGTCAATGGAGAACCACGTAATAATAAGTGGGGGAAGGGTTAAAACCCATACTCGTGAGCAAATAAGGAAACACTGTATATGGAAATTGATGTGCGACCTTTATTCACGTTTGAAAGCATTCAATTCTGCCTTTATCATGGCAAAACTTTCCCAGAAGTCTTCTCTCAGTTCTTATACACTGCACACCCGCACCACCTGTATTATGTTTGAGAGAGAAGAAATATTTTACATATCCCACATAAAGGCAGTTCACTTTACGCTATGCTTCATTCCTCTGTCACTGCATGTGCTAAAATGATACGTGGATGTAAAAATAATCATGGTGTGGAGATCACATGAGGCCTTTGTATAGATAGTCAATAGAAGCCAGAAAGATAAACATGTGTCTAACACATCTGCAACACAATAATGCATAACCCTGTAGATTAATTGTTTTTTTTTTTTGACATGCCAGGTCAGATCCCAAGCAACTTACTTCTGTTGGTCATCGTTATTCTGTAATTCTGTAATAATCATTTGCTATTTACTGAACACCAATGGTATTGACAACAAACTGTGATTACTAAATAACAATGCCCTTGACTAAATCACTTGAGGGGTTGCCATGGCCAGGATTTTGCTGTTTCAAGGATAAAGATGGGTTCCAATCAAAATTAGGTATGTTAGCTCATGCCTCCAACATCCCAAACAACCCAAGGAAAAATATTGAACGAATAATTTTCAGCAAGAAGAACTACAGATATATGCACATTCATGTCTACGGAAGATTGGCAATCACATTACATCTGAACTTGAAAAAAAAAAAGCCACCTTTCTCAAGACTCAACTTGACTTCCCTCGATTTCCCTCTCACCAACCTTATTTGTGGATAGCAAGCAGTGCACGCATATTACAGTGTACAGCTTTGGTAAAATACATCTTGTATCTTACTTAGTAACAAGACTATGACTATGGTATAATACTCATTCTTTTTATAACTTGATGTACTCTGATCTTGAGTTTTTTTTTTTTGGACTCAGGGCATGACTGGAACATACATGTACATTTACATGTCCATAAACATGTACATGTTTAATTTATTCCACAAATTGCCCAAGCAAGTATCTAGTTTATAATCTGTGGCCAGTATCTGTGAGATCAACAACTTCCAAAACTATGTGGAAACTTGAAAGTTTACTCTTAAAAATATAGCTGTTAAAAGGCATAGTAAATATCCCAAATAATTACATAACATACATGCTATGCACTCAGATCATTTCTATGTAATACATGTCATGTACATGTATTTTCACTGAAAAACAAAATTTCAAAGCTTCCCATTTTCAATATTTGAACAAATATCTCCAGGAAATTCAAAATCTCAAGAGCGAAACAATCTTGAAAATTGTATCCCTAAATGTTAAGTCTACTGATCACACATGGCATGATTACTGTATAAAGTCCAATTTTAATTCATGCAAGGATCCAAAGAAGTTAAAATTAAGCTATTTATGCTGCACTGGTGCAGAACAATGACACTGCTTTTCCTTTATCTCCTTTGGAATGCATTTTGTATATTGAACTATCTATTTTTAATGCTTCCAAAGAAGAAACAACATCAATACTAACCCACTCACACCCAAGACACCACCAATTGGTGAGTAAAATTGACACTCGCGTTAGCCAGAGTAAAATCTGTACAATCTCACTCTTGGGTGGGAAGCGTTACTGATAGTCATAATAATAATTACCCTAATGGTTAGAGCGAAATGGAAAATGCAGAAAATCTGGAACTATATTGAGGTGGCTGTGATCTCGACAGTTATTGGGGCTTTGGGCACCACGTTAAAATTCCCATCACCAGGAGTAATGTATCCATGCTACACAGAATTTAAGATGAAAAAACCATTACTTAGAAAAAAAAAAGTTGCAGTTCAGTTGAATAAATTGTATCTTGTACAAATAAACTTGCATTGAAGCATGTTTTGTTTACGATTTAATAGCTATGTACAAGAAATACAACCATCAATGACTGCGGATATATGGGTCCCTGGTGCATTGTTTTTTTTTTTACTTTAAAACTTAAAAATTAAAGATAACCTTATATATATTCTGTTTCATTTAGGTGTCAATAAAAAAAATACAATTTAAGACTAAGGGTTAAGTTGCAGTTGTATGAATATTCCTATTCAACTGAAGTTCTTCCTACCATCAAACACGCGATTTTTATACTAGAGACTTCTTTCTGACAATTCTACATCTAAGAGGCAATGCCAGATGACAATAAAATTAAGACTTGACCAATTGCAAAGAAAAGTCCTTTAATGAATCGAATACATGAATTATTAAAACATGTTGATACTATATATTCAGGCCATCTGAAGACTCGTCAATCGTTCAACTCAACGAATTTCATTGCAAAACAATTTCAAATTTAACAACTATAACTGATATAAACTAAGCATGAGTTACTGTGTCGTGAATGAAGAAATCCATCGGAGATGATGCTATAGGGCGAAAGTGATTTGAACAAAACAATAATCTTACTTACTATTGGAAGAGGATACTCCTAACGAGCTCTGTACTGCTATAGAAAGCAAAAAGACCCACAAGGAACACCGAAGCGACCACATCTTCCCGCTCGCACTCACTTTTTGCTTCCTGTCTCGCTACATGCACCTGGTTAAATACATGTGGCGCGAAGCACGTTTTTTCACGGCTCCGCGCATGTGCCAGGTTGCCAAGCACCAAAAGAAAGTCAGGCGTGCATCAGGGAGAGGACCCGTGATAACAGGACATTCAACAGTGTTTTTACTCGCAAAATTAGTGGAATAAGAAAACAAAACATCAAGTAGAAATCTTGAAAAAGAAAGCGAAGAGAAGAGGGCAATTATTCCTGTCATGAACATTAATGACGGCTGATTAACAAGCTGAAGTTAATTGTCTTCTCTAAAACGGAGCATGAGCACATTTTCCCGTGTGTAGACTTGTCTTACAATAGGTCAGTTTCAAAAATACCATAACACTCGTTGTTTGCCCTCTACAATTTGCATTTTCTCTTGGGACCATTTTAAGTCCCAAGAGAAACTGGACACAACGTTCATGCAAAATTTTGGAGGGCAAACAAAGAGTATTATGATAAACTTGCGCCTAAATACAAAAAAAAAAAGAGTATTATGATAAACTTGAAAGTGGCCTGTGAGAAGTTTCTCACGAGTAAGGAATTGGTCTCGATGTCATAAAAACGGTATCGTTTTGCATTTGTTTATAATTCAGTTTCAAAAAGTTGTGTCCCATAATTAATTTTTTTCTTCCGCAATCGCAAACGTAGGCGTAATAATTGCCCTCATTTTCCTTTTTCGAAAACAGAGGAGCAACCGCATGGCCGAGCAATTTGCATAAAAACACTTAAGCTCGAGTACGAAATAGCTGCTGTAAGTGGTTACCAGCGTTGCCAAATTAACTAAACCCAGTGTAAATCGGAAAAATCCTGCAAACAATGGCAGAATAAGTTCCTCCATTAACTATGTTCAGGCATTTCCACCTTCTTCAATCTGACAAAACTGTCCGATCAATTCACTGAGTCATCATCAAAGACCGCTTTTGCTAAATAGCCAATATATTGCGGTCAACGATTTCGCCCTCATGCGCGGGCTATGACATACGTAACATTCATAGTAGAATCGGAAATTTTGCACAAAGAAAGGGTTGAATGACGTTAAAGTGCATACGTCAAAAAAGCGTAGTGCCGATATCTTCTTATTAACTCTTTCAGGTAGAAAGCGTGAAATTGAAATAATCGTGAAATTAACGTCAAGTTCGTTTCATCAGTCTCATGAAGGCTGTCACCACAGCCGAAACGTCAACCTTCTACTGAGAATCCCCAAACTTAAAGGGTGTTAATACAAATCGAGAAAATTAAGCTTTAAAAAAGCATGTCCTTCTGATCGGATGAACGCTAAAAGTACTCAGATACTTCATGCGTAATAAAAGTCTGCAACTTGCTTAAAATTAATTTAACTTTTATTTTGTTATTATTTCATTTTTTTTATTTGTTTGAGCAGGTTGAAGTTATGGGAGCTATTCAGCTGATGTGGACCTGCTTTACCCACCCACCCATATACTCACAGAGGACAGCCATAACACGGGAACATCGTCCCTTACTCTTCTCGGATAGTGTGCGGGTTCTTTAACGTCCCACAAGGAACTATTTGTGAGACGGGGCCTACGGTTTATAGTCCTTATCCGAGAAGACTTGAAAGTCTAACCATTTGTGGATGTGATTACAAAGGCAGCACTTTCTCCTCAGTCACTTAAAAACCCGGAGTGTTGGTCCGGCCGGAGTCGAACTCACGACCTCCCGCATGGCAGCGCGGTTAGTTCGTCAATGTGACTAGTATCCCATTTGATGAAGGGGGTAGTTTCTAAAAAAACTGTGGTGCTGCGTCGGTGCGGGACATAGTATACAAAAATTTGGTTTTATCAACGGAGTTGATAATGTAAATTGGCCACCGTACAGAGATTCTAAAAATTGATGTTTCGAGCGTTAGCCCTTCGTTAGAGCGAATCACGAAGGGCTAACGCTCGAAACGTCAGCTTTCAGAATCTCTGTACGGTGGCCAATTTACATTATCAACTCCGTTGATAGAACCAAAAACTAGTATCCCATTTAGTCGAGGCTACAGTAAAGACCCGCATATAGAAACACTATTTTCAGGTTTAAGACTGATCGTGTTCTTGTTTGAGGGGTGCTTAGTGAGAAATCAGCCTAAAAGTGTTCTTAAAATTGGTTTCAGAAATACTTCAAATTATATAGAGGTTTAATTACCATACAATGCAATTTTTAATAGATTTTATAATTTGTAATGGTCCTGAACACCATATTACTTTGATATAAGTTACTGTACTGTATTGTTTCCTTATCCTTATTCACCGAATGCATAAATAGCGGCCAAAAATGTATTGTTTTGTTTATGTGCTAATGAGACTCACTAGCCTCGCTCTCAAGCAACATTTCTTTTGTATTTTGTCCATATAAACGAGGCTAGTGAGGCTAATAGGCCACTTCGGAAAATACCATAATACTCTTTGTTTGTCCCCCCAAAGCATTGTTTCCAGTTTCTCTTGGAACTTACAACGGTCACCAGAGAAAACAAGAACAATGCTTATGCAAAATTTGGTGGGACAAACAAAAAGTATTATGGTATTTTCCGAAGTGGCCTATTAGCTCATAAACAAAAGAATATTTTGTATCCACCATTTATGAATTCGGTCTATAACCTTTCCATTTGTATTAAGAACATGTTTTATTTATAAGGCTGAATTTGTTCTTATTTATATGGTGCTTTATTGACCAAATTTCAGCATGATGTTCTTAATCCACTTGTTCTTATATTCAGGTGTTTACTGTATTTCACTGAAAGGTGACACCAAGTAACCTCAAATTGTTCTTGCGTGCGATGAGCGAGGGAGTAGCTGGAGGTAGTTTGATTGCTTTCTTTTTAACACAGTTTCCAAAGTTTTCTTGAGGTCAACTTCCATATGTTATCATCTGACCCGAGTTTGAACTTCGCTACTTGCAGCTGTACTTTCGATGGTTGAGCCGTCTCAGCGCCATGAAAACTTGCATTCAAAGGAATGCTAAGAGTTACAGTAGATCATAGACAAATTTGACCAACAAGTTGGAAGGACTTATACACTTGATATCATTTAAAGTATCATAACAGAAAAAAATGGATACAGCCAAGAATTGACCGGTTGAGGCACACCCCAGTTGATGGACTTGTAGTTAAGTCTCGAAACCTTTCGGGCCTTCTCCGGGTGTTACAATTCCCACTGTATCTTGAGAACGGAGAGGTTATAAGTCTTCAAACTTCATATTAACTTTGCTTTTCATTATCTTACAACATGTCAAAAGACCAGCATATCAAAACAAGCGTATGGTAATTTCGTAAATGGCCTTTTTAGCCCGAAAAGTTTTGGGGAATTTCGAGAAGCGGGCTCTCGGCCCCCAAAAACTTATCAGGAAATTGGTTACATACGAGTTTAATTAAGCCAACGTTTTTTGGTCCAATCTAGAGTCATTAGAGCAGCATCACCATCATTTAAGCCAGTCACTGTTTAACTAAATAGAAGGGGATATCTCTCATCGTTTACATAAACTATTACCACTTTTGCATAAGTTCAAGTATAATATAAGACGTTCTCGAACTTATGATGTTAGTTTTAAAACCAATAGAGCCAAACGCATCTGTTTCAATTTTTATTGTATGTAATTGTCTATTAGTATTTACTCTTGTATCAGAAACCCATAAGGGTTGAAACGTGTAACGCGCGTTCACAGCTTCCGAATATTCAGTGCGAACTGATTGGTTGAATGTCTCAGTGCTAAGTACCATATTTGGAAACCCCTCGCTCTTGTTGTTCCAAATATGGTACTTAGCAAATTGAACATTCAGAAGCTTGTTACCCAGCACACAAGGGGCCGTTACACGTTTCAACCCTTATGGGTTTCTGCTTGTATTTAATGTATAACGCAATTCAGCCCTTTGGCTGCAATGTTTTACTCAAATAAACTATTCACTATTCACTTTAAGCTTATCGCAAAAAAATGTTATGAGATACTCAGTCTGTCAAATCGAACGACAAAATTCTTACAAAATCGGCATCATCATCAGGCCACTCAAGCCAACGATGCTGGGTTTCAATGAATTGGTGCCATTGAAGAATTATGCTTTGGCTTTATTCTTATCAGGGTCACCGATTATAGAATTGACCGACGCGAATAATTAAGATCACAAAAAAAAAAAAAAAATCCCAAGTACTTCCCAAGTAATTAAATTGGAGATTTTCCCGATGAAAAAGCAAGTTTTCACGTAGTCCATTCCTTGGGACTAAACTGGCAAAGTTAACTGGCTTACTTCAACCATAGTTCAACACTGAATTTTAATTCGGATATCATCAATTTTGGGGTTAAAGTTCACGCCGGAAGAATGATGTCAGCAGCTGAATGCCAGTGAGAGCCACTTCAACTGCAAATGAAGCGAAATCAAGAACTGATTGTACAAGTCCCGGATACCGTAACCATTCCGTCCTCACGAGTTTTCACTAGGGCAATATTTCCAGTCAGATTTAGCATACGACTTATACTCACCCAGCTAGTTTGTCACAAAAAAACACGAAGGGAATTGCAGTCCCCGACTTGCGTCCAAAACAAAAAAATAATAAAATAATAATAATAAATTTCTAGTTTCTAAAGAAACTGTGGTGCTGCGTGGGTGGGAGAGTGAAACAGGAAAATTTGGTTTTATCACACTTCTAGCTTTTAGAAACTCTGTACGGTGGCCAATTTACATTATCAACTCCGTTGATAAAACCAAATTCTTGATAAAGGTCGAATTACCACCGTGAACGATTTGGAAAGCTGACGTTTCGAGCGTTAGCCCTTCATCAGAGCAAACAGAGGAATCAAGTTGTGAGTGTTGTTGGTTTTTATGCGGGTGTGGAAATATGGTAAGACTAACATGAATTTGTGAATAAATTAATGGCATGAGAGGCGTTTATTGATTCCGTGGGGGAAGAGTGTACAAAGTGACAGTGTACAAGGTGTTAAGTTCGTGAAAGCGGTCCGCCAATCTTCTCCCTGTTTCGCCTGTGTAGATCTTCATACATAGTGTGCAGGTTATGCAATGGATGACATTTGAACGTACATATGAACACAAGTGACATTTTTCTACCAAATAAATTGCTAAACTAACAAAACGGTATATGCATTTTTTCGTTACTTTGAATAAACATATTATGAGTTAATTGACAAAGAAAACAATTGAGTCGCGTCATGTATGTGTGTCATTCCAACGATTAATAAAGATAGACAACTTGCTTGGTGTGAAAGACCCTATCCCTGGCAGGCTTCGTTCACTTGTGGTTTAAAAGTTTGTATGTGCGGGCTGTAATGCCTGTTATGTCGGCGAAACAACCCGACATTTTCCACACGCGTGCGTGAGCACTTAGTCTGTGATAGGGCCTCTCACATTTTCAAACACCTACAGAATTCCGAACAATGTCGCGCCCTGTCTTCAGGGGAATGTTTCCATATTTTAGATCACGCCTCTACGACTTTTCAACTCAAGATAAAAGAAGCTTTTCATATTCAAAGAGAACAACCTTCTCTTAATCAACAACTGCATCACGTAAATCTAAAACTATCCTTTTAATTCTCACATTGTCACGTTTTATGTACATTCCGTCGTTACTGGCATAATTAGCACTTTTTCCGACTTACAAATTCAACTTAACGCTTTGTACATTAATAAACTGAAGATGACAGAAGTTTCTGTCGAAACATGTCTTGTAATTTCAAAAGTTTTGTCGTTTTCTTTAAAATTCTCAAATTGTTTTCGAATATATTTAAATTGTTGTCATTGTTTTCTAGACAAGAAAATTCTCTTATCTCAATCCAGCAGATTGCCAAAGTTCCATTCAACTAAATTAACGATTTTCCGAGAAAATGGAAAACAGAATTTGAATGATTTCTATTGATTACTCACAGACTAATAAAGTTGAATCTTTCATGACAAACCAGGAAGTTACATGCGCCCATCACATGCTTCAGACTCACATTCCGCTCTGACAACTGAGAAATTAAGCACGTTACCTCTCGCCCGCTATTTCTGTTATTGATGCAGATGAACTCAAGACCGCTCATCGAAAAACATAAGCCCTTGGCAAGTTATTTTCATTGTTATAAGATGGCATAAGAATGCCATTTTGCAACTTGACGAGTAATTTGTTTTTACGTGACCGTTCAGAGACATGTTTATTAAGACTATATATACATATAAAACACTTAGCGAACAACGGGCAGGCGGTCGCTTGCTTCTTTTATTCCTTCAATTCATGAATCCATCTTTCAAGAGATATTGACGATTGGTAGACCCGGCTCAGTCAAAGCCCACAATCTTGTCAATATTTTTAGTCCCACTTAACCTTTTATTCTAATAAAGATTTTGCCATCTCGTGCAAGCCTCTCCGAGAACTATTTTAAGTTACGCCACTCTTTTCTTTTGTAAGAACCTTTCAGTATTTTATAAGAATGCCATTCTTATAAAATTTGGTTAATCTCAGCCTGAACTTCAGTCAGACTGAGATTAAGCAATTTTTTTAAAAGAGAACATACTAGGAACGTGCTCACGCTGGGAGTCGGTTAAGAACGTCTTTATTTCGCTCATTTGTTGTGAGCAGTATAAATTAAGGTAAAATAAATGTAAAACTGTAGACTAACAGGACAATTAACTCAAATACTTAAGGAATTTTTCTTATTTAACACGAACAATGTGTTTTTCTTATTGCGTAATACTCTGAGTTTAGTATACCACACAAGTTCAACATGATAAGGACGTTCTCAGACTCAAATCGAAAAAAAATAAATAGGCACGCATTGCGTACATGTGGTAGAGCAGTAACACAGCGTTTTATTCCATAATTGTCAACTGAGCTGCGTTTTGTTTTCCTGGAGATTCAAGGTTTTTCTTTGCGTAATATGTAGCTCTAACTGTACCCGATATTGTTTTGGTACCTATATCACAGTAGTACCATGGTAAATATCTTAGGTAAATAGCCGGGCCCTTAGATGACATGTGGTTACTAGTAAAATACTAAACCCAGAAAGATTGAAGAAAATAAAAGGGAATCGAGATACATTGGCTTTCAGGCTGACATGTTGATGATTTTCAAGTTTTCTTGCAACTTCTTTTTCACCTCAGGTTTAAGCGTGTGTGAGCTTCTGACAGCTTTCCAAGACACAAGTTCATTAAAGTTATCCCTATCGAGCGAGGTTAGTATCTGGATGAGTGACCTCAAACTATACGACTTGGTGTGGCAGAAAGATAGCACCGAAAATTCTATATTTTAACTCTCGATGATGCGAACTAAACAAGGTACAGATTTAGTTAGCCTGCTTTATACTAAACAAATATTGATGAAAAAGTAAATAAATATTAATACACAGTTTTTAGGAAGAGCAGAAGCAAGTTTTCAGAAGTGTCGATCGAGAATGAAATATTTTGTCATCGGCAACAACATTTGCAACGTAAAAACAACATAAATTTTGGACCGCGAATAAAAAAAAAATATACCATCAGCGAAAAACATTTTGGGAGATTTTTGCAACGTTCAATTTTTCTATTGTACTTTTGGCTCCACAAGTAAATCGCAAAATCGAAAGTGACATCGAATTCAGCGGGCGCTGTGATCAAGTTACCTTATCTCGCGAAACAAAGGATGCATCAGGCTGTGTCAAAATGATGGTAAGACACCAGGTTTTTGTTTTTGTTAGTTTGGTTTTTTTTTTCAAGTGTTTTAAAGATTGACAAGAAATGTGCGAATTCAACACAAAGATCACAATCGCCCAACTCTTGAGGTTGACCATTGTTTCTGCAAAGTCAAAAATTTACTCTCCTAGACGAGGTTATTTATCACCAGATAATTCCATCGTTTTGGAAATAGCAGCTGCTTTATTATTCATCAGCGTCACAAATTCTTGTCGATCTTGGGGCTCTTTTTGTTGAAACTCAAGCACGCTTCCAACGGAACTGTTTAACGATGAAATGATATATGAAATGGATTATATATGAACTGCGGATATGAAATCAAATGAAGCTATGATCCTCGCAGTTATGAACGCAAATTTTTGCAATTGCGTAAAGAAGCCTGAAAAATTCAGGACTTCAATGGGGGTTTGAATCCGTGACCTCGCGATACCGGTGCGACGCTCTACCCAACTGAGCTATGAAGCCACTGACTTTGGTAGCTGGTCATTTGTGGGTTCACCGGTATCGCGAGGTCACGGGTTCAAACCCCGTTGAAGTCCTGAATTGTTTTTTTCAGGCTTCTTTACGCAATTACAAAAATTGCGTTCATAACTGCGAGGATCATAGCTTCACTTGAGAACTGTCTATGTTCGTGAGTTATGCACGCGCTGCGGGCCTATTGTCACCACGGACTTATTAAAGACCCGCCTACACGTTCAAACATTGTTATAAGACATTTGTTGGATCAACAATGTTAGAACGCGCAGCATCCATATTTGATGACGTCTTTCGAACATTTTTTGTTGGAAGAATGTTTTGATTTCGATCAAACATTTTCTCCAACCTACAACAAATGTTGAAGCGTGTAGCCACCCCTTCAACAATGTTGTATTGCTAAGACTGAAGTGACGCGTTTCAAACGATGTTATATGTGTGTCCAACATTGTTAGAACCGTGCCAATGTTGGGACGTGTTCTTCTAACAATGTTTGAACGTGTAGCCGGGGCTTTACACTCTTACAACCCCGGTGACATAGTGTGTAGCGCACTTACAGTGCACTACCACAAAAACATGAGACCATTCAGTCTCAGCCCCCAAACCAGACGTTCTCATAAAAAAGAGAGTGTAATATGACCTGGTGTTCGACTTTTCCCAGAAGGACGAGCAATTTAAAAGGAAAATGAGTTCAAAGTTCTCATGAAAAATTTCTTTTGTTTTCCAGCCTTGGAAACGAACGATTACAAGAGTGTCTAAGAGAATATATCTGCACAGTGACCTCAGATACCGTTTTCCAATTTGGTGTTATTTTGAAGCTTGTCAGTAGTTCTCGGCAGCTGATCAACCAGCGTTTGGCTGATTGATAAGTGTTTCTTTCCCAGTTAAATGAGATTTTCCTGCCCCACCAGTAAAATAAGGTTAAGGCGGGGGTACACCTGAAAGCCGTTTTCACGCCGCTTAAAATCGGTCTAATGGAAATTTCTCGTTCGCCTTTCAAGCAATACAAAAACCCTAAGCTCATAACACAAATCAATGTTTTGGGGTGTTATGCAAATTTTTTGGTGATTTTTAAGTATATTTGGAAGGAGATAGCTTTTCTCAAAAGAGTAGTAAAATTTGGAAAAAAGAGAAATAGTTAAGATTTGATGTAGTTTAATATTAGAAGTTGACGTTAAACATTGACATATGGGGCTCTTTTCTCGAAAGTCCCGAAAACTCAGTTTTCGCTCAGTTTTCGGGCCCGAAAAGACATCTGCGAAATTGCCAACCGCTTGTTTTGGAAAGCAGATCTTTTAACATGCATGTTTTCAAGGTAACAAAAAGAGAAATAACTGTGAAGTTT
>NC_090877.1:7826106-7836106 GCF_036669935.1 Montipora foliosa | reverse complement strand
CAGGGTTCATTGGATTGCAACAGAAACCCATAAGGGTTGAAACGTGTAACGAGCGTTCACAGCTTCCGAATATTCAGTGCGAACTGATTGGTTGAATGTTTCAGCGCTAAGTACCATATTTGGAAACCCCTCGCTCTTGTTGTTCCAAATATGGTACTTAGCAAATTGAATATTCAGAAGCTTGTTTCTCAGCACACAAGGGGCCGTTACACGTTTCAACCCTTATGGGTTTCTGATAGCAACAGGAAGATACATGTAAGTGGCAGACTGCGAATACATGTAGGTAAAGAGCACATCTTTCCAGGCTTTCATTATTCTTCCGGAGGGCAGATAGATGTGGATAAGACATCATCAGCGCAGAATACGAGCAGTTCCTCTCTCTTTTGCTAGAAAACAGAACGCAAAACAACAGATCAGACGAGACGATTTGTAAGTGGCAAGTAGTATGAGCGTAGGAAGGGGGTATATATATAAATGAAAATTTGGCAGTTATATTTATCTATAGATAGTTAATAAAAGTTCGCAAAAAACTTTATCAGTATACTTTTATTATATGCCGAAGATTTCGCAGTAATTTAAATCTCATTAACTGCGAAAGATTTCCCCCACAAATATTGGAGCCACAAATTTCGCAGTTATCAAAATGTCATTAACGGCGAAAGATTTCCCACTGAATGTATTTTGGAATCACAAATTTTGCAGTTATTGAAATGTCAGTAACGGCGAAACGTTTCCCCCTAAATATATATTAGAACCACAGATTTCGTAGTAAATGAAATGTCACTAACGGCGAAAGTTTCCCTCTAAAGATGTATTGGAACCACAAAATTCGCAGTTCTCTATATTATTACGGGACAGATTTTGTAGACACAGTTGCAGCGTTTTAACTTTTTTATGCTGGCATGGAACTTCAGCACTCTGCCGTTTCCGGCAGCTAACTCTCTCTCGGGGATTTAAACTACCAAAACTGGCGTTTTCATACGCTCTTGCGGAGCTATGATTGATTGACTGGCAATAAACTAACTAAACTAACATCCAGGAATTGTCCCACTCCTTCAAGTTCTTGAATTTGACAAGTCCAGGAAAGAATATGAAGACATGCAAGAGACGGTCGATCAGGAATCTTAGCGAAAGTGAACGAAAAATGGGGAAATACCAGATGGAAGGACGAGAGTACCTTTCTCGCTCCCTATCAAACACACCTACAGAGAAACACCAAAGATTTGTTCGTAGATATCACATACACAAATAACAATGGATTTCCAGACCTTTATTACTGAACATGGTTGCTCTTAACGAAATTACCATGGAGCCAAGTTTAACGCGGTTGCGAGAGTTCTTTTGAATAAACAAGACGGCGATGCCTACGCAATAGCTATTCGTGAAGGAGCTTCACATTTTAAAACCACATTTTAATGTTTACTTCGTGAGGAACTTCTCCGCAATACAATTAAAACGAAACAGAACATAGCCATAATTCCACTATGGTCGTCACGCAAACGTTCTCAGTTGCTTGTTTTCGCAAAATTGTTCTAAGTGTGGTTGTGCTTTTTCTCGTAAAATTGGCTTCGATCCCTTGAAGTCCGAATAGAATTGGCTAGCAAGTTCCTGTGCGACTGACTTAACTAAAAACCGTTTGTAGTAAATCAGAAAACAACATTGACAACAACACGAACAAACAAGCAAAAAGAACGTTGCATGACTGCGTGACGATCATCGTGGAACTGTGATTCTATCGTTTTGTTTTTTTTTTTAACGAAGTGAATATTACGATGGGACTCTGTCTGGCAGTTAGCGTGTATTCCATAAACTCCAATTTTAGCAATTTCGGAAATTCTCTTAATTTCGAACAACAAACTTCGATTTTCGGAAAGACAAAAAAACAAAGTACGATTTTAGAAAAAACTAAAATGCCCCTTATTAAAGAGCTTTCATAGCTTCCGTAGGTTCCTCATTTTTTTTTACAAATTGCCACCATAACTGACAGTCATTCGAGAATGACGACAAAATGAAACAAAATTTTGGAAAAAAAGACACCCCGACCCCGACCCCGGCCCCGCGTTTTGGCTACTACCAAATTATTCAGCAACGACCTCGCAGCTCGCGCGTTTTCCCGCCATTCCCCGTTGTGCACCACCTACTTAAAATTCCTTCAAAACACAATCCTCGTCACATTAGTTGGGACACAAGTAATGTCCTCTGCTCTCCCAATGTTGGTATTGCAAGATGACTCCTCTAAATCAGTGAATTCAACATTGGGGAGGAAGGATCACACCTAAAAGTCAGAATATTAGAGCTGTACATGGTGTCCCACTTTAATTTGGCGAGAATTGTAGGTAGTTAAATTGAAGGACTTCTAGAACATTGAATCTTTTAAAAATAACAATAGGAAAATAGACCTAACCTCATCTTTAAACAACAACGATAATTGCTGTAACCTCTGAAATTCTTAGAGACTACTGATTTATACATCTGTTCTCTTACTTTGTACATTTCACAGTTGTATAAGAGACTCGTAACAGCTGGGGTATGACGCTAATTTCAGCTGACAATTGCCACATCGTTGCTTTTTAAATTTTCTTCACCGATTTGGCCTTTTTTACTACCTCTAAATCACCGAATTCATGCGGCTGTGCTGAAAGTGACTGTCTTTCTTCCATTGCAAAATGGCCGCATTAATTGTAATTTCTTCCAATTCGACTGGTGTACACCTTTTACAGTGTCCGAGTCACTTTGGCCGGGGGAAGTGTTGGTTACAGCCACCTTTTTCTCTAGTTTGAAGTCTCCACTACGAAACAAACAGACTGAACTTGAAAAACAGGCAGCCGTAACTTACAGCACCGCTCGAGAAAACAAGGTTATCAAGATATTTTTTACACCTCCAGATCATTGAATCAAGCAACAAAAAATTGGTGTACTGTACGGCTCGTTGAATTTTCCAATTGAATCTCCCGTACTATCTGAGACATATGATTTAAGACTTTGAAGCCGGGGGGGCGGGGGGGCAACAGACGGGGATGCTGATATTGACGGACAATAAAATGATCGTAATTCTTCTACTCGAGAATCTCTATGAATAAAGCAATTGCCAGTCAGGATGTTCTTTTCTCGACGACATTATATGTTTCATATCTTTATTTACAAGATATCTAAACTATGGTGTTTCCACATGATAGTTCATTACACCGTCCGTTTGAAGAAAGGCATTTCCTACTTACTGTGCATTCGGCAGTCTAGATATTGATATCGATTGTCGTCTCTTAACTGGTTTGCATTGAAAATTTAAAGATTGTAGAAAGAAAATTTAATTAAGAGATCAAGCAACAATTTTATTAAGTGAAGCTATGATCCTCGCAGTTATGAACGCAATTTCTGCAATTGCGTAAAGAAGCCTGAAAAATTCAGGACTTCAAGGGGGTTTGAACCCGTGACCTCGCGATACCGGTGCGACGCTCTAACGAACTGAGTTCTGAAGCCACTGACCTTGGGAGCTGGTCATTTGTGGGTTCCAAAGTTCCCGTGAGGAATGAATCAACGATGAAATGATATATGAAATGGATCATATATGAACTGCGGATTATAAAGTCCTGAATTTTTCAGGCTTCTTTACGCAATTGCAGAAATTGCGTTCATAACTGCGAGGATCATACCTTTACTTGATTTCATATCCGCTGTTCATATATGATCCAGTTTCATATATCATTTCATCGTTGAACAATTTTATTACCTACAGTAGCTTTTGACCTTCTGGAAGTTTTCGAAATCGCGAAAAGAAATCTGGACGTTTGCCTAAGCAAAATGTTTGCAGCCCGGCAAAGGGACTCGCATATTAAAGGGCCTGGAATGCTCGTCGTCTCGCTAGCTTAGGGGTGTAAATTTCGGATTTTGGTCCTACTTAGGGTGTTCATGGCAAAACGCCATCATATGTAGCCCATATGTAGCTGTCAAGGTCGCGTTCAGGGTTGCACGAGAAGAAATTTAAAAATGACTATTTAATGTGTTTTAAATATGGTCTCATTTAGGGGTCGAAAAAAAGCCTGGGCCACGCCCAAATTAGTCTCCTTTAGGAGTTTAATTCAAAAATTTCGACAAGCATTTGCATACCCAAAGTCACTCCTCCCCGGGGTTTGCAGTCTTTAAATTTAAAATGCACAGAAATTAAGAGATCAGACAACTTCTACTTCCCAACTTTTTAGCTTCTTAGGCCCGGTTCAGACGCCGTACTTTACATGATCTGAATCGAATTCATTTAATTAAGTTCAAGTGAAATACGGCGTGTGAATCAATTCAGAACAACCGGTCTAATTCGCAATTTTTCCCGCCTGGCTTATCCGGGAATTACGGCTGTGAAGCGGCTTTGATCCAGACGCCGTACTTCACATGAGCCCAATCAAATGCAGAAATTATTACAACTTTGCAAGTTTCTTCAATCATAGTATGCTTCTGTGAATTAATTTCGGCGCTATTAAGTTCGGCGTCTGAAACAGTTCAGCCGGGATTAATTAATTTGGGTCCGGTCAGTGTAAATGCAGACTGCAGACCAGGGCCCGGTTGTTCGAAAGCGGGTTAAATCCTAACCCCGAGTTAAATTGCCTTAACCGGAGGTTAAATTTTAATCGCAGGTTTGCTGCGTTGTTCAAACATCGGTTAACACTAACCTCGGGTTAAACGGTGGGCGAGCGAGCAGGGTTAAATTGTTAAACTCCGGTTAAATCAGGAATAAACAGCGTTTACAGCATCGGCGATTTTTTTTCACATTTTATTTTTTTTCTGATTGGTGACGCTGTTGGTAAACTTGCTTTGTATCAGCGAAAGGTTTTCTTCGACTCTTTCCGTCAAAACGGCAATTTCTGAAGCGCTAAAATTTTGTTTTCGAGCTTTGCGTGAGATAGCTGAGGAAGCCATTTGGGGGTAAAATGCAGACTGAGGTTATAATGTTACTGTTGAAAAAGCCGAAACCCCTTAGAAATGCTAACCTTAGGCCTAATTAGGCCTACAACAATATTTAGGCTTAACTGTTAGCATTTCATAAGGGTTTGGGTTTTTCAACAGTTACATTATAACCTCAGTCTGCATTTTACCCCTGGGCCCGGTTGTTCGAAAGCGGGTTAAATTGCCTTAACCAGAGGTTAAAATTTAATCGCAGGTTAGTTGCGTTGTTCAACGTAAGCTTAACACTAACCTCGGGTTAAACGGTGGGTTAAATTTAACCCACCGAGCGAGCAGGGTTAAATTGTTAAACTCCGGTTGAATCAGGAATAAAGATGGCGGACTTGTTGTTTTGTGATTTAGGAGATTGTGATTTAGGAGATTTAGAGCCGGAATTCAGTGTGAAATCGACGATTTCACAGACGAAGAGCTGCGTGCTCGTTACCGCTTTTGACGAGAGTGTATTTTATTTATTACCAATCTTGTTGTTTTCGAGCTTTGCGTGAGATAGCTGAGGAAGCCATTTTGCAGAGCTCGCAACTTGCTCACCATGGCAACATTGTACGAATAATTTATTATGGGATGCTAACCGCGGGTTAAACGCGCTTAACCCGAGATTAGCTAACCTGTCCTCTAACCGCGCTTTGAACAACGCAATTTTAACAGCGAGTTAACAAACTCACGGTTAGGAAATTTAACCTCCAGTTAGGCCTAACCAAAGGTTAGTTAAACCTGTCTTTTGAACAACTGGGCCCTGGTCTGCAGTCTGCATTTTACACTGACCGGACCCAAATTAATTAATCCCGGCTGAACTGATTCAGACGCCGAACTTAATGGCACCGGGTCTGCAGTCTGCATTTTACACTGACCGATTTGGCTCGGTCTAAATTCGAATTCGATTCGGCTCATGTAAAGTACGGAGTCTGAAACCGGGCCTTAGAAGTTCGTCTAAGAAATCGCCCGTTTCATTGCATTATTTTGCTTCGGCCCGGTCCCTCTGTGACAAAACATCAGAAAATCAACATCCAAACTTTAAAGTAAGGAACGTTCCATTTGTTTGGGTCCAGGCCCCATCCTCATCAGCGTCAGAAAAGTTTCTATTTTTGAACAAAGTTTTGCGGGAGAATAAACAACAGACCAAATTGGCTAACTCAATGTTGTTCCCAATTCAAACCCTTTGGGAATAAAACGTTTTGTTCCAGGAATTTCCATATCATTTAAATGTGAATGCTGTCTTAAAATTCCAATACCATACACAAAGAATCCTAACCCCGGAGATTTGAATTGGGTGCAATATTGAGTTAATAGTCGATTTGGTCTATTGTACATTTTCCCGCAAAACTTCGTTTCAAAATTGACACTTTTCTAACGCTAAATTGGACATTCTTACTCTTGGGTAATGGAATCTTGGCCCTAGCAATTGTCACACACTATACGCCCAGATTGAAAAAGAGGCCCTCGTCACTACCTGGGCTTGCGAGAGATTGGCAGATTACCTTATCGGAAAGCGGTTCCAATTAGAATCCGATCACAAGCCTCGGGTTCCAATCCTTGGTTCAAAGAACTTGGAAGAAAATGTCACCACGGATCCAACGACTCCATATGCGCCTGTTAAGATTCGACTTCACAGTGTCCCACGTTCTCGGAAAGAGCCTGATTACTGCTGATGCGCTATCAAGAGCACCTGTAGAGCAGCAGGATAGGCAGTCGAGTACTGAAGAGGAGATCGATTTATACGTTCAACATGTATTTGCCTCCCTCCCAGCCTCAAACACACAGCTCGAGCAAATAAGAGAAAAACAAGAAGAGGACGAAGTCTGTTAAAATGTGAAGGAATACTGCAGTGAAGGCTGCCCAGACCGAACCAGAGTACCAGACGCTCTTAAACGCTATTGGCAAATCCAGGATGAACTTTCGGTTGTCCACGGATTGCTTCTCAAAGCTGAAAGGATCGTCATCCCAACGTCCCTAAGACTGGAGATGCTCGACCGCATTAACGAGGGCCACCAAGGCGTTACGAAGTGCACAGAAAGAGCGAAACGAGTGTTATGGTGACCAGACCTTAGTCGTCAAATTGAAGACCTAGTGCATGAAGCAGTGCCGCAAGTGTACCGAGCGAAGAATAATCAAGAAAGAGCCCATGATTCCAAGCGTAGCCCCGGACAGACTGTGGCAAGTGATCGGCACTAACATCTGCTATGTCAAGAAACGCCCCTATCTGATCGTGGTGGACTATTTCTCGAAGTTCATCGAGGTCAATTACTTGGCATCACTCGCCTCATCTGAAACGATACGTGCCCTTAAATCTGTGTTTGCAAGACATGGTATATCGGAGGTGGAACGCTCGGACAACTGCCCCCAGTAACCCCCAGTACGACTCGGCCGAGTTTGCCAAATTTGCCAAAGACTGGGAATTCAAACATGTTACCAGTAGTCCCCTCTATGCCGAATCCAATGGAGAAGTGGAAAGAGCTAATCAAACAGCGAAGAACTTGCTGCAGAAGGAGAGTGACCCTGCGAAAGCTCTTCTTGCATATCGATCCACACCCCTGCAAGGTGGAAAGAACCCGTCTGAACTACTATTCGGCCGTCAGATTCGAACTGGAAGCGAGAGGAAAGTGAAAGAAAGATCAAGCAAAAACAGTATTACGACGCACGACACGGAGTCAAGGAGTTACACCCACTGCAGCCCGGCGATAGAGTGTGGGTCCAAGGTGAAAACAAGCCAGGCACAGTCAGGGTCCAGCAGTCGGATCAGCCGCGCTCTTACACAGTAGAGACTTCAGGCAGCCTCTTACGGAGAAACAGGTCAGCCCTTCTGCCTTAGTTCCAGCCCATGTCAAAGGAAAAGAACAAGCCCGATGAGGATATCGGCAACCCGGAAATGGAACCAGCTTCCCCAGATCCAGAAAGACTCGAACGGCCAGTTCTCGAAAGCCCGAAAGATAATGCTGTGCGCACCAGATCTGGACGAATTTTAAGACCCCCTAAGAGACTCGATTTGTTGTGCGCAACAAACAACTGAGAGACCATGGATACTTTTTAGGAAAGAGTCTTCTTTATTTTGTTTTGTTTCTTTTTGTTATTTTCCTTTTAAGTTCCAATTTGCGTCATGTATTTTTCAAGTAAATGACAGTTTTCGATATGGGGGGGGAGGGGGGGGGGGTGGGAGATGTGATATTAATGTTAATTTGGGGTTTGAAAAGTAAATTAATGAAGACTTGATCTACAACATGGCTCGAGTGATCTCTTTAGTTCGAAGCTAGAAATTGTACATGATCTTCGGTTACTTTTCTTTGCAAAAATTTTTGTTGCATCATTATACGCTTCATTATACATTTGCTTTTGACGGTTGCTCAAGGTCAGGAACAGGAAATTCAGTCTGATAGATTACGTGTCACGTTTACGAAAGGTATCACGCAAAGACTGATTGCCTCGTTTCATTTGAATTATTTGAAACTCTGGATCAGTTACGTTTCTATTAAAACACTATGCGCTTGATAAATTCATTTCAACCGCCTCGTTTAATTTGTAGTTCTTGAGTACGTACTATAATACGTTTTTCTTTCCATTCATTTCTATAAGTTGACTATTTAATATGAATATTCTCGTATAAAATTGAGATACGTATTTTTAGTAAATACGAAAACAGTGCATAGCATTGAACACGAGCGCTGATTGGCTAGTCAAACTCAAGGACATCTTTTGCTGTTCACCTCCGAGCAATTCACGCGGAATTTGCGCCCAAAAATGTTGTGATCTTTGCAGGAATAAATGACTGAGTTAAAATCGTCTTTTTGTGCTATATTATTTCACTGTTTTAGTATATACTCAAAATTTTCGCGGCTCGGTAAATTTCGCGTTGAACGAGATTTGAACCCCATATTACACTGGCGGTCAAAGGTTGACGAAGACCGGGACTCTTTAATGAAGCCGTACTTTTTTTCAGCCTTCTTTCGCAACCGCATAAGTTGCTCAGGGAACTTAAACAAAGGCGACTGCGACGGCAAGAGAAAGTCATCTCAAAATATAAATTCACGTTATTGTAATCACTTCGTGTCTTTTTCAACCTTTTTAATATGGAAAGGGTGTGGCAGTTCCTCAAAAATGACACTGATAGGGACGGCGCTTCATTTAGGGGAGAAAATGAAGATTTACCCTGAAGTGCTGACGTACTTCATAAAGGCCGAGACATGCTAGGCGATAAGTCGCTGCGACACGTCGCGTAGAAGGGTCGCCGCAACAGTTCGCCTCTTGTGACAAGGTTAATTTTGAGAAAATCATTGTCGCTGCGGCAGATTTTTGTCGCTGCGATCAGTTGCACGAATGCAAACCAGTTTGCGACAAAGTTAGCGAAAGCAGAGTTGTCCCACAGTGCATGTGTACACTTCGGCAACAAGTCGCTGCGACAAATTATAAATGAGCCAATGAGAGAGCGTCATATTGAATTCGGTCGGCCGCCAATTATACCCGTCGCCCGCAAGGGCTACGGGTAAATGGTTTTTGCTGCTGGTTTTTGCTTGGTGGAATAACCTGACGCTTTTGTTCGACCCGCCGAACGTTTACAATAACGACCTATTTTAACCTAGTTGCCATGTTGTTTTAAGATTGGAACTGCAAACTCTAGCAACTGAGTTTTCATCGACCGTCTGCAGCAATTTTATTGTCGTAACATCGCAACTGGTCATTTCGCCATCTTGAAACACAATGACCAAATCCAGTAAGCGCGGAACTTGTTCAAAATGCGGGAAAGGACCTAGGAAACTCATAGACGGACTTTGCCAACATGAATGTTTAGATAAATCAAGTATCACCGATGGAAGTCCTGCTCTGGCGCTGGTGGAGTGCGGACGCATCTTTGACTGCTCCGCCTTACTTCTTTACTTCTTGACATCCACTTCAAAAGACATTATTTAATTATGCCTAATGTGTCAGTAGCCTCTTTAAAAAGGGAAAATGACAGTCTTAAGGATGAAATTGCCGCCCTTAAGCAAAATTTGGAAGAGCTGCAGCAGTCTATCAAACGACAAGATCCACAAGCTTCCAAAAATGGCGGCGAACAAGCCTCTAG
>NC_090877.1:7791106-7796106 GCF_036669935.1 Montipora foliosa | reverse complement strand
GCAAAAAACTAGGAAACACAAGTCACCTTATAGCCTAATTTTTAATGATGGAAAGCTTAACTATCATATAGATTTGTGCTATAAAAAAACCACTTTAAATAAGACCTATTAGAAGAGAAATAACGATTTTTCAAAAGTGTTGAAATCGCGATTTTTGGGCAAAAACTTCAAAAAAAAAAACTGAAATACAATGAAACTTAACACCTTAAATTTCTTAATAACAGAGACATAATTGTGCGATCTAAAAAGCTCTCTAAAATATTAAGAAAAAAAGATTTACATGATTGTTAAATGTTAAATCCCCTAAATGAAATTAAAAATTACCAAATAAAGATGAAACAGTGAAATACGGACATGTAAAAACTAGCGATAAAAAGCTAAACTTCCGATGTTTCGGCGACCTCATGACGCCATTATCAAGGAGTTGGAAATGAACATGCGAGTTCATAACGGCCAACACACTTTCCATCCCTAAAACTGACATTGGACATTTCGTAACAAATTACGACACATTATGCTATGTTAATATTGACAAGCTTACCGCTCTAAAAACAATGAAAACAAGCAGAATGACAGCTTTAGTTCAACAAGAAATAGCGTTTCTAAGCTATGCCGCACTGATCTACAGTATTTAGGTCTAAAAACCCCGTTGAAGAAGGTTAACTTTCAATTGTTTTGCTAGGTACTATTATGTCAATACTCTAAAAATTTCGACTTTCCGGGAGCTTGTCTCGTTGGTCTAGAGGATATCGGAAAAACTGCAAGGTGAAGCCATCGATCCGGGTTCAACTCTTTGCCTCGCCTATTTTGAATCTTCTCAGCTTGTTTAAAATCTTTGTTTCGTTGAAGTAAATTTGAAGTCTAAAGTACACTGTACATCGTATAAGTTGAATAAAAAGGGAAATGTCAGTTTGAGGAGGATGAAAGAAGTGATGACCGTTCATAGCAGGTACAAAATACTCCAAATTTGCATAAGTGGAGGAGAGCTAGACAAAGACTTTAGCTCGGATTAATCTGTTTGATTAACGTGACTATGTGTCTCGTTGACTAGTAGTTTAGATCGGAAAGCCGTGGGTGACAGTGACTATGGTGGGTTCAACTCTTTGCCTCGCCTATTTTGAATCTTCTCAGCTGTTTAAAATCTTTGCCAACTCGTAAATTTTGGGTCTAAAGTACACTGTACGTCGTATATGTTGAATAAAAAGTGAAATGTCAGTTTGCCCTCAGTTTTGATGACCGTTCATAGCAGGTACAAAATACTCCAAATTTGCATAAGTGGAAGGACAAAGACTTTAGCTCGGATTAAATCTGTTTGCACGTACCTTTGTCACGTGACTATGGTAGTGGGAAGAGACCTTAGACCTTACTCTCGATTTGGGACACAACGTTTGCCCATCCTGCCCTCAGTTTTAACATGGAGAAAGGATGGAATGCTTCCCTTTTAATACCTTTGTCAACTCAAGAGTTACTGACCAACGTTTGCAATGGTGCGAAGTGGTATGAAATGACGTGACTCGGGTAGTCATACCATTTTTAAAAATTCAAAAATTTCCACAAGCATATGCATGGGCAAAGTCCCACCTCCCCAGGAGTTTAAAATGCACACAATTAATTAAGAGATCAGGCAACTTTTACCCCCACACACCCTTTTACCTTCTAGAAGTTTTAAGAAATCGCCCATTTCATTGAATTATTTTGCATCGGTCCAGTCCCTCTGTGACAAAATATCACAAAATCAACATGTACAACTTTAAAGTAAAGAACTTTCCATTTGTTTGGTTCCAGGCCCTAGCAAGAGTCCATCACCTAAGAGTTAGATTTACCCATATTGTCCTAGTCCTCATCAACGTCAGAAAAGTGTCTGTTTTTTTGAACCACGTTTTGTGGGAAAATAAACAATAAACAAATTGGCTAACTCAATGTTGTGCCCGATTCAAACCCTTTAGGAATAAAAGCGTTTTGTTCCAGGAATTTCCGTTCTCATTTAAATGTGAACGCTACATTAAAAAAATTTTTGTAATTTCCAAACATTTTACTTCCGTAGGTTGTTTTTTTAGCTTATAGACATTTGCCTCCCGAAACAATTAATTTGCTTATTTAGCTTTGGCCAACCTTACAGAAACACAGAAAATACACATTCCCCGAGACTGTCACTTAATGATATTGTAAATGGAAAGTTGGTATAGCAAGCTTAAGAGTATACATGTCACCTGAGGAACAAACCGCAAAAGCTTGGAGTTATTTTCAAGGGCCAAAATAACAAGACGGCTAGATCCTCAGTTATGGAAACAAACCCCTGATTTCTATCAAGTGATTAACTAATCCTGGAACAGATGCTTACAAACAAGGCACAAATGTAAGGACTTGAACAGTATCTTAATACTACTGAAATCTCATGGTACTTTTTAACTATAATTGGCATGATATTGTGTCTGACCTACTGAGTATATCAATGATTGAATTGTTTTCAATAACTCATAATCGAAGAAAGGAAAATAACATATCGACGTATCGCAGTCCAAGTAAGTTTTTCACGTTTTGGACATCGTTTTTCTGAAAAAAAAGAAAAAAGAAAAAGAAAGAAAGAAAGTAGTGGATTAAATGCAAATAACGAATTTCGTTCTGATTGACAAGTAAAAATAATATAACAATTATCTTAATTCATTCATTTAACTGTTTGTGCTAGAGTTAATAGCAACAATTCCTATTCTCAAGTCCTTACATTTGTGCCTTGTTTTGTAAGCATCTGTTCCAGGATTAGTTAATCACTTGATAGAAATCAGGGGTTTGTTTCCATAACTGAGGATCTCTAGCCGTCTTGTTGTTATTTTGGCCCTTGAAAATAACTCCAAGCTTTTGCGGTTTGTTTCTCAGGTGACATGTATACTCTTAAGCTTGCTATACCAACTTTCCATTTACAATATCATTAAGTGACAGTCTCGGGGAATGTGTATTTTCTGTGTTTCTGTAAGGTTGGCCAAAGCTAAATAAGCAAATTAATTGTTTCGGGAGGCAAATGTCTATAAGCTAAAAAACAACCTAGGAAAGTATAAATGTTTGGAAATTACAAAAATTTTAATGTAGCGTTCACATTTAAATGAGACGGAAATTCCTGGAACAAAACGCTTTATATCCTAAAGGGTTTGAATCGGGCACAACATTGAGTTAGCCAATTTGTTTATTGTTTATTTTCCCACAAAACGTGGTTCAAAAACAGACACTTTTCTGACGTTGATGAGGACTAGGACAATATGGGTAAATCTAACTCTTAGGTGATGGACTCTTGAGGGCCTGGAACCAAACAAATGGAAAGTTCTTTACTTTAAAGTTGTACATGTTTTTTTGTGATATTTTTTGTCACAGAGGGGACTGGACCAATGCAAAATAATTCAATGAAATGGGCGATTTCTTAAAACTTCTAGAAGGTAAAAGGGTGTGTGGGGTAAAAGTTGCCTGATCTCTTAATTAATTGTGTGCATTTTAAAACCCCTGGGGAGGTGGGACTTTGCCCATGCATATGCTTGTGGAAATTTTTTGAATTTTAAAACCCATGCATATGCTTGTGGAAATTTTTGGAGTTTTAAAAATGGTATGACTACCCCAGTCACGTCATTTCATACCACTTCTGACCATTGCAAACTTGGTCAAACTCTTGAGTTTACAAAGTTAATTAAAAGGGAAGTCATTCCCATCCTTTTCTCCATGTTTAAGCCCGTGCAAACTCTCACAACATTGTTTCCCAACAAGGCGCAACATTGTTTGGGGGCCCCAAATGTTGCGAGCGTTTGCACACATGTTGTGTTTGTTGCTTGTTGTTGCGACTTTGTTGGATGAAGTTTGACCAGTTTCAAACTTCATCCAACAACTCGCACAACACGCAACCCCACACAACATTGTGCAAACGCTCGCAACATTGTTGGCCAACAATGTTGCTAGCTGTTTGCAGGGGCCTTTAAAAGCTGAGGGCAGGATGGGCACCCCCCTCCTCAACTGTGCACCCCAAATCGAGAGAAGGTCTAAGGTCTACTTCTCCACTACCAGTAGTCACTTCTACCACGGCTGAAGTGCAAACAGTTTTAATCCGATCTAAAGTCTGTTGTCTAGCTCCTCTCCACTTATGCCAAATTTTTGGAGTATGTTTTACCTGCTATGAAACGGTCATTCACTTCTTTCCGTCCCTCAACTGACATTTCCCTTTTTTAAATTCAACTTATACGATGTACAGTGTACTTTAGAACTTCAAATTTACTTCAACGAAACAAAGATTTTAAACAAGCTGCGAAGATCAAAATGATAGGCGAGGCAAAAGAGTTGAACCCGTTCGATGGCTTCACCCTTGCAGTTTCCGATATCCTCTACCCAACGAGACAAGCTCCCGGAAAGACGAAATTTTTAGAGTATTGACATAATTTACCTAGCAAAACAATTGAAATTTAACCTTCTTCAACGTGGTTTTTCAGACCTAAATCCTGTAGATAAGTGAGGCATAGCGTCCTAACGCTATTTCGTGTTGACTAAAGCGGGCATTTCTGCTTGTTTGCGCATTGTTTTCAGAGCGGTAAGCTTGTCAATATTAACATAGCATAATCTGTCGTGTAATTGTTACGAAATGTCCAATGTCGTTTTAGGGATGAAAGTATGGTTGGCCGTTATGAACTCGCATTTTCATTTCCAACTCCTTGATAATGCGGTCATGAGGTCGCCGAAACATCGGAAGTTTAGCTTTTTTACACGTTTTAAAATCGCTAGTATTTACATGTCCTTGGATTTCACTGTTTTCATTCATCTTTATTTGGTAATTTAAACAATTTATGTTTCCTGTCTTCTTTTTAGGGTATTTAACAATCATGTTCATTAAAAATTAGGCTATAAGGTGACTTGTTTTTCCTAGTTTTTTTTGGCCTTGTGATTGGCCCCAAAACTGATTTGACGATATGTCTATCCCGTATGGGCTGGCAACTGAAAATGGTTCTTGAAAAATGGAAAAGAAGTGCTTAAAA
>NC_090877.1:7778606-7783606 GCF_036669935.1 Montipora foliosa | reverse complement strand
TCACTCAATTTGATTTGAAAGATTTCGCTGGCAAACTCGTTTCGAAACGGAGGGAGCCAGTCATTATGTGCTTGACAGTATTAGGATGCGTTTGACTGACCCTATTCCGGAATACAAATACGCAGTGATGATTCAAAACGGTATGTTTGGCGTTTTGAAGCAACAAGGATAATAAAAATATGTTTAAAATAGCAGTTTAGCAGGTGTTTGATAATTTTAATGGGAATCTCCGTAAAAACGAAGGTTTTCTAAGAAATGTTTAAAAAACTCGCAGCAGTGTTTTATCGGGTTTAAAAACACGAGCTGTCGCCCTTAATGATTGGCTTAAGAAGATTCCCTTGTTTTGCACCACGCATCTCATACTGCGCATAACATTGCGACTTCGGAGATGATAGCATTTCACGCTGGCCATCTAAAGAGAGGCAACAATGTCCGCTTTTGCTGTTCAAGAGCTTCCAAGTACAATCATGATAATTCTTCTTAGTTAAGGTGCTGTTTTGGAACTCGCCCCAGTCCTTTCCCGGAAAAAGATCACTTTGAAGCTGAAATTGCCTTTTTGCCACCCATTTATCATCGTGTTGCGAAGAAATGGTCTCATATACTCGTAATAGGCACACAGAAAACATATTTTAAGACATATTTTAAGGAGAAAAAAAGTTGGATGGTAGAAGTTGTAGTATTTACATATAAATGACGTGATACTGCATTTGGAGACCGACACTGAGTGCAAGGTGATGACTGTAAACAATACCAGCCACTATATTTAAACTTTTTTGTTGAACCAGTCACTCATCAGAATTTCCCACCTCATCCTGTCGTTCTCTTGATCTTCGGTGGGCTTTTTCCCTCACACCTGAATCGTCATTTTCATCAAAGAATTGAATAGCTGTTCCATCATCCATAATAATCCTGTCACACTCAAGGCGTCCTCCCTCAGCCGGTCGCGGCAGCTGAACGACAGTTCCTTCTCCCATGCTGTTGCCATTATCAGATCCTCTGCTACTGTTACTACCTTTTGCTGATAGTTTCTGATGAGGTTTCGTATCATCTGTATGCACTGGGCGATCTCTAGAACCCACAGGAACCAGTGCTGTGACAAAATTTAATGCAATGTAATACAATCTTAGCATTAAAATCTCTGCACTGCTACAGTAAAACCACCTAAAAGTATTAAAGAGTGATTTTAAAAAGTTTTTAAAAGTGCAAAGTAAGCAGTGGCAAAATGAGACCTACCTACCATTTTGTACAAAACTCGTTGGGAAAATGTGGCACTCTGATTTGTCAGTGATTAAGATTAAATTCTTCCTGCTTCCCCAGCTCCCCCCACATTCCAATGTTGGTTAAAAAAACGGCCAAAGGCTTGCACAGTATTTTGCCTCATTATTACAACATTGGTAATAAGGGGGAAGAGGGGTAAGGACGGATATACTTTGTGAGTGCATGTCAAATGATGCCAAAGCTAGAATTTTTCCCAAGAGTTTTGTCTAAGATTGAAGGTGTAGGGGGGGAAGGCCACCATGGAAACTACTGTACTCTGAGCCTCGCTGTGCCAATGCCTTGCCAATGTCTTTCCAATGTCTTGCCCCTACCGCAGAGACCCTCTCCTGTATCCCAGTTCGAATTTACAGTACAGAACCATGCAAAAGTAAGTTGACAGTCTCGACTCGATCATCACGAGAATTGAGGATCAAAAATCAATTCGAGAATCGAGACTCGATTCACTCGAAATCAAACTAGATCCTCGACACTTGATTCTCACAAAATCACGGACGGGAAACCTTGTCAGTTATTCATAATCAATTCAGCTTTCGCGAAAGCATTACTCCTCGATCAATCTCGTACCCAGAGTCCTCGGGCTTTTTGGCCAGCGGGTGAGCGCCCGGAGAGACTCTGGGATAATCGATTTGAACTATATTTTTGATTGGCCGCTTGCGAAACAATGGCAGTCCGACAGGAAGTCGGTAAGTAATTCGGAAGCCCCAGAATTTGGAGGGAGATTCAAAATCTAAAACAAGTTTCAGTGCTGATTGATTTTTTCTACCTCAGAAATATATAAATCACAAAAATAATAAAACGACGAGCTTTGAATTATGTCATATACCGCACGGGAATTTTCCCACGCTGCTAAAACTGCTAAAAAGTGATTACTGTTGCTGTTGCAAAAGTACCGTAGGAAAACATTACATCAGTCTCTTTGAGGAGAAATCCGTGGAATAAGGTCTTGTCGAAGCCATTCAGAATTACGGAAACATCAAATTGTAAAAGAAGAGGACATTTGTGTCGTTTCCACAAAAAAAAATTGTCGATCGTTTTGCTTGCACGATGGCATTCTCATTGCATTCTGTCAGGGGCACCCAACGTCAATTGTCGGAAAATATCTGTTCGGAAGACGATTTGAGATCTAGACTTTTCGGAACATTTGTTGTAAAATTCCTTGCTTGCCTGCCTGTCCTAGGATTTTCGAACATCTAAAACATGGCATAATTGCCCATTTCTAACAGATTTTTACCCTAAAAAGGTCACCTAGAATTTTCGGGAGCCTTTTCCCTGGCTGAAATTTTCGAAAAGGTAAGTTTTGATCCCTATAATTTTCGCATCACTAGACTTTCAGCTAGGGAATCCGAACAGATGAAAAACTTTTAGGGGATAAAAATATGCCTATATCTGTCGTTTAAATACTAAAATACGTTTAACAATGCTATGTTTAAGTGGTTTTGAACTATATTCTCGTTGGGTGCCCCTGTTCTGTACGGTGGAATGTACGCTGAAACACCAAAAATACACTCACCGAAAGCGTCAGAGGTTTCATCTTCACTTGCTCTTACAGCAAGCCAATGATCATTTCTCCAGTTTTTTTGTGTGCAAGGCTAAAATTCTTGTTTCTCAAACACTTTCAACCCGCCATTTCTACTGTTAACGGTTTTCTCTTTTCTGCTTCCGTTTAAACTCAACCATACGTCATAAGACCGGAACCCACGTTTTCTGGGAAAATGGAGTCGATTATCCCAGAGTCTCTCCGGGCGCTCACCCGCTGGCCAAAAAGCCCGAGGACTCTGGGTACGAGATTGCTCCTCGATGAAATCACAACAGGAACTGCTTGATTCTCGACTGCCGTTCCTCGATCCTCGCGAGACTCGAGACTCGAAAGAGGTTGCACAGTACTGTAATTTCACGGTAGACACTGATCGGGAATTATTTTGTTCCTGCTCAGAATGACATCATTTCATAAACTAGACAGGGTAACAATGACACCAGCAAACACCTATAACTAAGTACTATTATTTATTACCCAGATAACAACATTTGGAAGTATTATTAGAAGGTTGTTTGGGTTGATTCTTGATTAGAAGAGTTTGACTAACCTGTCTGAATTTCAGCCACTTCAAAATGATTCACACGATTTTTTCCATTTTCTTTTAGCTTTGAAAGAGCTTCACTCAGCATTTTGCCCTCTGCTTCTTCCTTTTGTTGTCGTTCTATACGACGTTGCCTTGCACGCTCCAATTTTAACGATTCCTTTTCTTGCAGATGCCTTGCGATTTCCTTCAACAGCAAAGAAATGATGTCTCAGATCTATTTTTGTCAAACAGCCACTTCTGCCAGCTCTTAAAGTTAAGAGCAAGTGTTTGAAATTCTTTAAATTTCATTCTTTTGTCTGAGGCCGCGCAACATAAAATTTCAACACAAAGAAGCAATACTAGTGCAATAATGCTGCAGAGATGATGCTTAATTAACCTTTTGTAGATAAATACATCGAGAAAACATTAAATTGATGGAGGAAGCACACAATGACATTGCAGAGTCACAGACGGCAACTGGATGTTAGCTGTTTTCCTTTTTAACTTGTCTTGGCACTACTACATTCACACTGCTAAGTATCTTTTTACAATTAGAGACGATTAGTTAAAAAATCTGAGAGAGACCACAGTTGTCTGTCCTTGCGTGAAAAATGATCACTTCCGGTATCCATCCATGCCTCAAAACATCGCGTGCTTAAGCTCCCAATTGACAATTGAATATAAACAATCATTAACTTTACTAGATCTATGACGATTCAAATTACACTAAACAAAGTTTCAATTCAACACAAAAACAAAAAAAATGTTTTTTTGTCATTGTGAACATTTCTTTATACCAAAAAGTCTTGAATTTATCCATTCACGCCTAAAGCGCACCCAATTGGAAAGTAATCTGGTGTTAGCCAGGGTAAAATTTACAAGTCTTACTCTCAGGTGGGGAAGAGGTACAGCTTGGTTTAGATTAGCTTTGTTGAGTTCCATCTCACATGAGGTGCCAGTGTCACACAAAAGAGCACGCTCCTTGAGAGTGCCCTTCCCTACATGTGACATTAAATCTGACCGATTGTTGCTTGTACGTGTAAGTCATAAATTGAAAAATGAACTCTGGAGTTTGATTTTCAGTTGTCCTTTTTCTATTGCAATGCAATTACCTTAATCCTTCTTTGGATGCATTACATCATTAAACAATACTATCGTTACACGAAGTTGCATCTCTGCGATTCTTTGTGAATGGTTCATGGGTTCCTCAGTGTCCAAACTAATTTTACGACCAAGGGGTTGCAAGATAGCATCTATCAGAAAATTTCTAATTTAATTTAATAATTATTATTAAAAGACTCGAGGTGTTGGCAACATTTCTGACAGTGTAAAAAGCAGTTTTACTTGACTTACATCATAGTTTAACCCATTGACTGCTGGGAGTTAGGAACGTTGCGTGACATCCAAAAAACGGCTGCGAGGGAGACTAGCTGGGAGTGAGACTTACCATATTTTAATCTGTACCATACAATACATTACTTACTTAATTGACCGCTCCCCATAGGGGCTTTTCAGGGCCAATGAAACACAATGAAATGATGGAACAGAACAAGAACAACTGTGGAACAATAACTTGAACCAAGTAAGAAGAATGACAAGTCATTAAATCAGGATGATGATCTTAGTATGAATTGTGTAAGGGATAGCATCTTACATTCATCT
>NC_090877.1:7766106-7768606 GCF_036669935.1 Montipora foliosa | reverse complement strand
AGACGTTACTGCAGTTATCGATCACACGCGTTCCTCAGCCAAAAGAAGCGGCAAACCAAGTTACGTTTTGGTGTACACACTTAAATTAAGAAAGCTCGACGTTAAAGTCGTTAGAGGTTAGAAGCATTAGTCTTTCTATTTACTATTTTTAAACTGCACGTCAAAGTTATAGAGGTTTTAGAGTAACCTGACTCTGACTCAGGGGCGGATCCAGGATCTTTCTTAAGAGGGGGTGCACCACTAAAGAATGGGGGGGGGGGGCACACCAAGTTGTGGCCCCAAACTAACAATTTTACTGTTTTCCTCTCGTTTCAAGAAACATCTTAGAAGTGACCCATGACCTGAACATTTTCTTCTCCTTTTCTCCTCCATTTTTCTTTTGTGGTATTATTATTTCGGTGGGTCTGAGGTATCTCTATGAGTTTCCGTCTGCATTTTACAGTTGTACTGTCCGAGTTGAGAGAGTTTGGCTGGTACCATCTAACTTGTACGGTTACGTATTTATCAAAAATGAAAGTAAAATAAACGAAACTAAACCACTACCTTGACGTTTAGCAACTTAAACAGTTAGGGTCGTTTTAACCAAAACCCGCCATTGCGGACTCTCTTTATTACGAAATCACAGCCCCCTGCCCCCGACGGTGTCTGCTAAAATGATTGCAACAGTTAAAACAGCAGAAAAAAACCCACGTGGCATCAAATTCTCTCCAGTTGCAGGTGTAAAGCCCTGGTCAAACGAGAACGAAAGTCGATGAGAGTTGACGAGGGTTAAAACTCTTAAGAGAGTGATCGAGAGTTGGCCAAACGAGAGCGAGAGTTCATGGGAAAACCCTTTCAAACGTAAAGATGGCGACTAGCCAGCCGGTATATTCATCAAGCCAGACAGCTAAAATGAATGTTGTGCACAAGCCTATGCATGTTTATTTCTAATACTTATCTTTTTTGGCTGTGATAGTCTTTGGAGGATATATCCCAAAGGCAAGGTCTTGCCTCGTTTAAGTCAAGTGGTGCAAAATTTTCTCGTGACTCCATTTTTTTTTTTTTGTTTAAGCCTTGGCGTTGTCCTTGGTCCCCGAGTCCGCCGCCATGTTATTTTTCTATTTCAATCTGTGCCCGCTGAAAAAAAAAACAGTAATTGCTGACCGCCAAGCTCGCGCTCACACTCTCGTGCGCGGCCAAGCGAGACAAAACTCTTGCCAACTATCATGAAAAATGTGAGCATGCAGGTTCAAATTCGATGAGAGTTCTCGAGAGTTGATGTGAGTAGCCGAGAGTGAATGAGAGTTCCTGGCCAAAGGAGAGCGAGAGTTTCAACTCTCGTCCACTCTCGTCAGTTCTCATCAACTCTCGGTCTCGTTTGGCCAGGGCTTAAAGGTAATTCTGAAATGTATTCATTCTCAAGGTGATCAGCCCCAGTGGTGAGTTTTTCTGGTGAACATCCTTATCGTATCCAGACACACCCTTTGGTTGGAAACTGGCATTTCGGTTGTTCCCCGATTAAGTAGAAACTCTTTGCGTCCAAATGTTAAGGCGTGCGCACGTGATTTTGTTGCAATTAAAGTACAGGCATATTATAGTCCGCGGACTGACTTAAGACAATGCTCTCTTGCAGAAAATCAGGACCAAAATCGTGGAATAACTTCGTCAGTGTAAATTAATCGGATGCTTAGTAAGTAGGCTTGCCGCTTCCATTACAGAAAACTCGCACATACAAAAAGGGAGCGTTTGCGATTAGACCCCATGTTTACAACGCTTTGTAATTTCTGCTATGTGGGCGGGCGTAGCTCAGTTGGTTAGTTCGTGGCTTTCGGAGCAAGAGGTCCCCGGTTCGATCATCCGTGACTTCAACGCCTGTTTCGACTTTGCTCTGATCCGTGTAGCTATAGCTTTAAACACCCGTAAAAGGGAGCACTGACAGAGGGAGGGGGGTAAAGAGCGCGCCGACGCCTTCCATTGATACCAGCCTCGTAGCTAAAGGAACTACCGACGTCAAATAACGTGACTTTACCTTTTAACCTTTCTTCAAAGGGCCCATAAAACTCTATATGACTAGCGAAACGTAAAATACAACTTAAAGTATGGAAAGCCTAGCATTGCGTTAGCTTTCTTGTATAGCAGTTCATATGACACGAAACATGCATGAATTGCGGGAGCGTCAATCCTCCACCCTTCCAGGACTGAAAGAAAAGCCTCATTAGTTTATTGCAAACTTTTTTTGGTAACCTTTGTAAGGACTGCTGAAAATTTCTTTGCATGATTTTTCCCCAGTCGTGCATTTAAGGATGTATCATCTGTATCACATGACTCATTGAAAATTGGTGTTTTGGTGTTATCATGGTATAAACGGGTACTTCAACCATTCATACCGTCCAAGTGCCACTGTAGACTATTGCAGTCTCGAATGGTCACGTGGTGCCGAGTTACATTATCAAAACAGGATAGTTAAAATGAGAATGAAAAGTAAAGCTAAGCGATAGTTAAAATAGGTTGGCATCTGCAT